>NW_026858450.1:0-190000 GCF_026571515.1 Ruditapes philippinarum | reverse complement strand
TGCGTGCTTTCACGTTCAGATAATTGCCAGGAAATCAGCACAATGAATATTTCACATGGTATCTCACTTTATGCAGATAAATCAGCATGAGAAAAAGGCATTCAAAGAAATCTGTCTTATTCAATCTATCAATAATATATCTTTTGAATCTTTAATACACAAAACCCGCATACCTGGAATTCAAAAAAAGAAAAAGAAAAGCCAAATGTACTTTACACAGAATAACAGCTTGCTCCGAGTCAACTTTTATCAATGTAAGCATATTTCATAGATCATTTGAGGTATGTATTTCAATTGTGTTCCTTAACATATCTTAAATAGACGTGTTAATCTTTTAAATGGACAATTATTATGCATCACCTCAAAGGAAAATCTCAAAATAAGTGTTGCATTAATAACTTACTTGCCGATTGATCTTGATATGCACATGATGGTAATATTAGGTTTCTCTAAGGCTAAGGGTAATTAACATATTGTACTTACTATAATATCTTATTATAAAACCGTGACACTTTTGCGACTCTGTAAAAACGGTATTGCACGACCGTGCATATTTTTTCACGTTATGCACATAAAGCTAATTGAAGTTTTACCATTTGAGCGCGTCAATCGAAACGTGATTCTGTTTGATTTTGAAACAGTTCTTATTTCGGATATGTAATGAATAGAAAACTGTAGCAATTTGGACTAAAAAATATGATTAAAACAACATAAACAAGGTAAGGCGCGTAATGAACGCAGCCCCAGCATAAAGGTTATTTCAGTATTACTATTCTTTCTCTCGCGAGAAAAATACATATTGGTAAAAAATTGACAATATTGAACAATGAACCAGTAGCGAGCTACATGTCCAAGGTTTCACTTCTACTTATGTACAATGAAGTTCCGCGCATCATAGTTATATTGTTATTTTTAAAGTGATTAATCTTCAATTTCAAAATTATTGTACTTGGTGATTCTAGCAGAAATCAACAAAAGTGCCAACAATTAAATGTGTCTTGTTATGTTTTCAAAATTTTGATAGGGAAAATATTAATACAAACGTAAGGGGATTGGAAACTTTGTAAGATATATATTGATGCAAACCGTTTGCCATATATAATGCAATAACCACGCAATTGTCTGCTTTAAATCATATTTGTGATTATTTGTGATGAGCGAAATACATTCTTTTTCTATAAATGTATCAAAATCTTCAATTTTGGAAATTCATGAAACAGACAGAGAAGTTATAATAGCTACATATCAATCAGTCAATCACACTACAGCTTAGCAGAGCGCATGCTTATTGAAGTTATTTATAAATACTTGAAAATGTATGGTGTATAAGCAACAAAAACTTTTGAAACTAGACCTATCACTGAAGGTGATTAATACCCCCACCAGCAACTTTGACTTTTTGAAAAATAAGTAGTCTGAAGAAAAATTTAAACACAAACTATCAACTGTGTATAAAGAAATATTTCAATTAATTGTAATCCCAACTGGGGTCTCCAAATAAGCTTGCTTTTCACAACGTTTGATCACAGTATCTCATTCCTAACTCGTTATTGTCCAGAAACCATTTTTCTATTTTTAGTAACACTGTAAAGGTGACCTTGACTCTAGGGGGTCCAAATGCAATTCCAACCCAGGTCTTTATATAAGCTTGCTATACACCAAGTTTGATAACAATATCTCATCCCTAACTCTAGTTATTGTCCGGAAATCATTGTTCTGTTTTTAGTAACGGTGACATTGACCTTGACTCCAGGGGGGGGGGGGGCAAATGCAATACCAACGTAGGTCTTCATATATGCTTGCTTTACGCAAAATGTGATAACAATTTCTCATTCCTAACCCTAGTTATTGTCCGGAAACCATTTTTCTTTTTTAAGTAACGGTGAGATTGACCTTGACCCCAGGGGGCCCAAATGCAATAGCAGCAATAGGTCTTCATGTAAGCTTGCTATACACCAAGTTTGATAAAAAATATCTCATTCCTAACTGAAGTTATTGTCCGGAAACCATTTTTCTATTTTAAGTAACGATGACATACCAACCCAGGTCTTCATATAAGCTTGCTATACACCAAGTTTGATTACAAGATCTCATTCCTAACTCGAGTTATTGTCCAGAAACCATTTTATTTAGTAACAATGACCTTGAATTTGACCCCAGGGGGCCTAAATGCAATACAAACCCAGGTCTCCATATAAGCTTGCTATATGCAAAGTTTGATAACAATATCTTATTCCTAACTCTAGTTATTGTCCAGAAACCTTTTTTTTTATTTTTAGTAACGGTGACCTTGAATTTGACCCAAGGGAGTCCAATTGCAATACCAACCGGAGTTACACATAAGGTTGCTATAAAGCAAAACCAAACTCTAGTTATCGTCCGGAAACCATGATGTGGACCGCCGACGGACCGACCGACGGACCAACCGACAAGCTGACTCCTATATACCCCCCTAAACTTCGTTTGTGGGGGTATAATGAAAATCTTCTATTAATTAAATCCAAAACATTAAGTATATGATTGAATATTTTTTCTCCTTAAATTCAAATTAAAATCTTGAAACTAATCTGAAGATAATCTACGATGCAAACATACAATAAGTTCTGTAAAGAAATGCGGTCGATTATTTTTTTTATAATATATGTTTTCTTCAATTGTACGTCCTTGAGAAAGATGCATACAGTTTCCCTTACATAACAGAATAATTTTTATACTTTATGTCATAATATGTACCTCTCATTGCCTCTTATAACTAGGTCATAAAGTAATTATATCAATATTATATAATGGTGTACATAATTATTCCTGCATAACATAAATTCCTACACCACTTAAGAAACATGTGGTAAACTTGGGGTAGTTAACCTAGTTCTATGAATAGAAGCTGAAACTATTATTTCTCTATCAAATGAAATTGGCGGAAAAAGAACATAAAAATGACAATTCAAAGACTCAAATAGAAAGTACAAATGTAGCAAGCCTCGTTACCGCCCAATGGGCGGGTCCCCTCGAGACGGATATTCCGGTCCGAACCGTTACATATGACAGATATTATTATTCCTTGAAAGACAAAGTTGGAATTTTCTCAGACTTAATATCATTTTTATCACATGTTGTTTCTTGGAAATCTATTTTCACAAGATTCCTGTCATAAGATGTAAGAAAACGTTGAAATAGCTGGTGAATAATCTGAGTCAGTACATGATTTGTCACATAAACTGAATAAAGAAAATTTGTTCTAAAGGTGAAAAGCGTTTGTAAAGACCAAGATAGATCAATCATTACCACAAACACTAAATATCGTTGGTTGGAAAACATTTATCTGCCCTTCCGTTATTTAAGTATAATGGAGTTTGTTCTAAATCCCGGTTAAAATTGGCTGAAACGATCTTAATTACTTTTATCAGGAGAATGAAAAATAAAGCGTGAAACAGATTCATTGAAAAAGATTCGGAATGTTCTTCAACAAAAGTGTACAAGGTTATTTATAGACATGTTTAGACGATAATATCAAAAGTACTCATTGACTGCCAGAAATGTTTTGAAAATTCATTTTAATGTTATTTCTATATGTCGGCTTGATTTAAACAATCTTCTTTAGTACCATTTTATCATGCACAATAATTTTTTTTGTAAATTAACAATCGGCAACTACATTTATTTTAATAAATTGTAGGCAAAATGTCAAGTTATGCAACCCACCTTTTTTGTGCTAAAACAAACCGCCTCTGCATACAATTATTTATTTCTAAATCATGACTTTAAAATATATATTCTATGTTTTGATTTATGGATTCACACTTATTATATAATTATTTGTCTGAGACATGACTATCGTCTTCCTTATAAAACATGATGTTATTATGGTTTTCTATGATTTATTTCCGAGGATGATTCGTTCAAATAGTGCATTTTCGATCACTAATGATAAGAAATAATAACTATTTCAGGAAACCTTTTTTGTCATTAATGATAAAATCATCTTACATTGTAAATGACATTAAAGAAAGAAAAACGATAGATAAAAACGGTTGTCTGATATTACTAAAATGTCGCAATATGATATAAAAAATCGTATCGTAAAAAGTGTTAGAAATTGACTGTGCCAATATCATGGTCAAATAGCAATGTAAATATTCATTTTTAAAGTTATCCTGCTTTATCCAGTTCTGATATACTTCGAATTGTAGAAAAACGTGTAGGCCTGCGGCATTTTAAATTTCGTTCTTTGGGCTTCGTTAATATAAAAAAACGAGATTTTTTTTAATATCAAAATGGAATTTCTCAGTATTTTAGAGGAAATAAAGGCCTTACTTCTTATTATGGGAATTTTCTATTGAAACGTATCATAAAATTTATGACATTGTACGACAGTTGTGTATCACATATCATTTATTATAATATTTTTAATGTTGTCAAATAAGAGATTTATAATCCTGATAATGTACTATTTTAACTATGTTTTTAGCGCGGCTGATGATGACATTATTAAGCTTTTGGCTAAACTAAATTGTAAAGTAAATGTATCAATGATATCTCCGAAATCAACTTCAAATCATCTTTTTGTTTTGCACAAAATCGAGATGCATAGTTTATATTTCATTTTATTCTTTCATGAGCGTTAAACAAATCTTTTGCGTTTAAACAATAGTATTTGTATTAATAGATGTTATTTTATATATTTGCTCACATAATAAGGTGTATTATTTTAACTTGCATCTGTAACGGGTATTAATGAATAGTAGTTTAGTCAAGCTTGTATCTAGATGGAGGAACTCCTCTGGGATTTACAGTTATCAAAAGTTATTATATATCATACGATTAAACTTTGTCATTTTAAGGGTGTGTTGTTTGCATGTTATAATTCAATTCCAATCTATTTAAACACACTGCTTTTAACTGTATGCCCCTTTTATGAAATAACATGATTGATATTGTTTCAATAAATTAATGGTAAAATGTTAATCGCAGTAAGACCGACCACATCTGCGGATAAATAAACATTCTTAACATTTTGCAAGTGATCTAAGACATCATGAATAACTATGACTGTCTGTTTATGACTGACAAGTTTAATCGAACTAAGTCTATATCATTTTCAATTATTTAATTACAGCGGTTCCCTTTATATTATTTTTTATCATAGAAAAGCCTATTCCGATTTTCTTATTATCAGGGATAAGATATTTTTTGGGGAAAATCGCAACAAAGAAAGCAGCGCTTATAACAATTAACTGCGATCACAGGTTTTATATTTAGTATACTTCAAATCAATTGATATGAATCATCCTATGTAATCAGTATGTTATAGAAATGAACCCAAGTGGTGACCCTTGCATTTGATCATTTCTCTCGACTTCGTTTTACATTTCTGAAACATCAGTATTTATTCTTATTCTTTATGCATATAGCGAATTCTTTTCAAATGTTTAGTGCAAAAGGGGCATGAATGACCCTGCCTACTTAAATGAGATCTAGAGAGAAAACAAATTAAAGCCCTACACAACTTATAAACCTATAAGTTTACATATTTTTATGATATTCCATGACATGATTTGTACAGGCAAAAATAATTGGCTCAAATGTGAATTTAATCAAAAAACAATACAGTAATCTATACTCGTTTAACGTATTAACATTAAGCATATATTAAGCAAAGATTATTTACATTGCTTTGGTTAAAAACAACAATGTTTGTCTAAAATTGACTAGGAAAGAAACGTTCTAGGGAAACACTACTAAGTAAAAGCAAATGTTCGGAATAAGTAAATATATCATATAGTACATTCTATTGGTCACAAGGTCTGGAGAAATAATTATACATGTCTACAAGTACGGCATCATGCACTTTTCACAATGATGAACATTTTGAAAATGAAACAGTCTGTAGAAGAAATGATTACAATGCCTTGGATATTGTAGGCTTGCTTAGTGTGAGTATATTTCATGTGCTGATACTGTTATGATAAAACAACATTAAGTTTCCCCTTACACCGTTTAATCAACATTCAGAGCGGTTATACTATCATCATATTTTTAGTGGCCCAACGGAAGGCAACAGCATTAAATTCTAAAATTTGATTAGTGGATGACAGTAAATAAAACATACATTTCAGATTATAAAAGTGCAAAGAATTAAAGGTTGAATATATTACATGTATATTACATGTATATGGATTTCAGACCGTACAATCAAATCATTTTCATATCCCTTTGGTCATATCAACTGCGTGTTCCAGCATAACTATTCCGTAAAATATATTCCAAAGCTAGTTTATAGAGTTAGAGATGATTTTGAACAAACGCTACCTGCTTCATTTAAAATTGATGGACATTGTTCTGACAATATAGTTTATTTGAAGCAATGTTTAACTAGCTGTCAAACATTCTGGCAATCAAAGACAGATAGAACAATTTTATATCGTAAAAAATCTAAAATGTTACGGCATACATTTTCCTGTTGACTTAAGTAAAAATAAATATCTAAACTATCACAAAACAATATCAACTATTCGAAATTTTATTCAACATTGGAAAAAAATTTTTTTTCGCACTAATTGGTAAAATTGCTGTTATAAAATCTCTTTTGCTTTCACCCCTGACTTAATCATGTATTCATTTCACTACCAAGAATGTTTCATGATTTTATATTTATGTATTTTTTCACTTCAGTTTCACTTCTGGTATACCCCCTTTTTATGCACTTCCGTCCATAAATGAATATGTGTAGGAGCAAATGAATGTGGTTACCCAATGTTGGGTATGAATAACTATTGTAAAAAAACTTATAAAAATAATAAAAACTCTCTTGATTTGTTTAAAGACTATTTGAAATGATTGGCAAATGTATCATTCAGATTTTCAAAATTAAAATTTCTCGACAGGAAATATACAAAGAAAGACTTGAAGTTAATTTTGACAAAATGATAAAATAAATTCTTTAAATAAATGCTGTCAATTATTTCTTGAAATGAATTTATTTCTATTTGTGCGTCCTTGAGTATGTCGCATGTTCAGAAACATTTAAATAGCATATGGTTTCATATATGCTAAAGCATCTAGATTGTTTCTTATAACTGGGTCATGAAGTAATTATATCCAATTAGATAATAGTGTAAGTAATTATTCCTGCATGCCATAAATTCCTACAGCATTTAAGAAACATGTGGTAAAACTAGGCTAGACAGAAAATTTCTATGAACAGAAGTTGCAATTGCTTCTCGCTTACAGATAAAATCCTAGAAATGATAATTCAAAGGTTCCTATAGAGAGGTGTTTGACTTCGACAACGGAATCATATAAAAACAGTCATTTTCTTATTTTATATATATATATACTTGTTAAACTTTATGTCAACATTTTCTTAATACTTAAAATATTTTAGATAGTCAAAGAATTCATAGATTCTATTAAAGTGCACTCCGTCCCATTAATATTTAGTGCCCTGCCCTTTATCACGTGTGCCCTACACCATTTTCAATCTAGATACAACACTATACTTATTATTTTAGTGACATAGGCATATCCAGTGGTATATAGTGAGTGAATAGGTGCAAGTTAATTCAGTTTACATTTTGCATTACTCCTTTCAATTTTATAATTAATTTCGCATGAACTATAAATAACTCACAGGGCACAAGAACATTAAAAAAATATCAATCGGAACTAACCTGTTACGTTCAATTTATAAAAAGAGTTGGACAGTATTTTTATATTATAGACACATTTATATTTTATCCTAAATATTTTGCGATATCAACTGTAGGTCAATCACCATTAAAACAGTCAATCTTAACAATATAGTCAACTCAGCTCATCTATGCAATGAAAAATATATATATAATGTCACTTTAAAATATAAATTAATTGCTGTTGTTTGACTATTTTAAATGGTTTAGCATTAACCTTACAACGCACAAGTTTTCAAGTCAAAACTTAATCTGAATTTTTCATTTAACTAACAATCGCAATTTTTCATCAAAACATAAACGTATATCACACCATCAAAAACATATTGACAGTTTCTTTGCAGAGTGGTCTTTGTCTTACATAAGTTATATAGTTATTTATCACATTTAGATGACGACATTGGAAACTGGTTTTCTTCACTTATCTCTGAAATTATACAGCTTTATTCGTTAATTTTGTATATAACAATTGGAAGATTTGGTACATTTTTTCTTATAGTTTATCTTAAGGACCTCCAGAAAAATATATTACTGTTCTTGATGATATAGATTCACTATAATTTTCTGGTGTTTGTTGATAATAGAAATATTAATAGTTTCCGTAGGTAATTTCTCTTAATCATATGTCCCTTAATGCTTTGACGCACTCTATGTTTTACACTAATATAATCAGTGTATATTCAACAAAATTACCTTTAAAGCATGAGACGAATTAATTTTATTACTTATATAAGTCATTGTTTGAGTGTGAATTACGTAATAGGAATGGTAAATATTTGATCAACTACTAAATAATTATTGAAAGAGTCATGATTTCGAACAAGATTGTAGAAATTATTTTCGTTTAACTAAGGTATGCAGCCTATGGAGAAATATCATAAGTTCGTCACCAATTATATTAGATTTTTATTGACATGAATTGAATAAAAATGTCTTGTTCGTTTAACGACTCATAAGGGAATATGCGCTGTAAAGATTCAGAAACCTTTTAATACAAGACTTCCATTGATACAAATATGCAACTGATAATTTATGTTATGCATTTTCTGTGTATCTACCATCATTAGGAACAACTGGATAACTGAATTTCAGCAATATATAGACATTCAATATTATAACAAAATGGTGAATGAGATTTTCATTAATTATTGTATCTCTTTGATCTCATATAAAATGTACGAAAACATAATAATATAATAAAATAATTAGCAATAACTTTGTTAAATTGTTATTATGCCTATTTAAGGGTATATAGTTAGTTAACAGGTGAAAGTCGGAAAAGGGTTTAATACATAATACATGTACCTTACAAATAAAAATTTAATTTGCATAAACGAATAATAACTCACGTGACCCACGGCAATTTATGTAAATATATATCGGGAATTTACTGTTGTGTTCAATTCAAAATAAAAAAGATAGTTTTTTTATATTTAAGGCAGATTTAATTTTTATCCTAAACATTTTCCAATATAAAATGTTGGTCAATCACCATTTTAACAGTCCATCATTTGATATATAGAGTCAATTTAGCACAACTTGAAAATGAAATGAGTATAGTTTCACTTGTAAAAGAATTGATATTTTCTGCTTTCATTCTAGCATTCAAGGAAGGATATCACATTTTAAAGAAGAGATGTTACAAAATGAAAAATGTTGAGACCTTTTCTTAAAGTAGTTCAATGTAAGTTCCTTATTATGTGTATATCATATTTACATAATATTTAGTCGGATAACTTTTTAATGTTTTACAGCATAGCAAACATATTGTTGCACATTTCGATAGAATAAGACCGTGTGTTCATTTTTCAACCTATTTTAGATGATTCACTTCTAACGGAATATAGTTCAAAATAAATCAATAGTAATTCGTCCATTGTAAACACACTTGCAAAAAAAGACTATTGCAAAATAAATAAAAAAAAGTCGGAACATGATTTCTTGTGGAAAAATATTATTCCAAACATAATGAAGACTTTTTTCCGGATTACTTCAATCATTGAACGCCACCTTTCCGTGTTGATCTTGTTAATGAAATGCTTTAGAACGTATACAAATTTGCATATCAATCACAAATTACGTACGCCATGTCATAATGTCATTCTTTTTGAGTCATATTTGAAGTTAAAATGGTCATAGCTTACTTAGTGTAGATCACCATCTCTGATATATATCAAAAACTGTCAAGATAAGAAATTGATTTAACCAGAGAGGCAATAGTTGTTATATATCAATCATTCACACATACCCAGTGTTTACAGAACGCTAAATCGAATCTTAACACGTATTATTACAAGTAAACTGTTGCTGGAAATTTGTTAATCGGAAATCATTAATTTAGCATCAGAATCTATTTATCGTGTTACATGTATGAGCTATGTCCTTATACAGATGTGATTTATTGCATTCAAAGAAAGTATTTCATTAACAAGTTTCAAATCAAATCATAAGATTAAAATAACATATTAAAATAACAATTATAATAATCAACACAGGAATTATTTCTTGCTTTTTAGTGAATGAAACATGAAACATGAAACTTTTTTTTTTATTTGCAAATAGTGAATGTTGTCAATTCTGATTCAGAAAAACAGGATGTTTGTCAAACAAAGAATCAGTATCAATATTCAATTCCGTTTGAATCAAATTGAACTGTCCGTAAATGCATAACATGTATTGATATGAATTTACTTTTATGTTAATAACATGTTAAAAACTATAACACATGCTCAGATTATGATATTTTGTTAAGGTGACTTATAGGTCCTATGGGCCGGGTGTTCATCTTTGTGTATTTATGTGTATGTATATACGTATAACGCATGTCACTATAATAAAGAATTCACTCACTCACTAACTCACCCACTCACCCACTTACTCACTCACTCACTCACTCACTCACTCACTCATTTACTTACTTACAGTACAAAAAAGAAAAAATATGTCAAATTACGATGAAAACAACCAAGGTTTGAAAAACAAAATGAGAAATAACAGTACAAACAACAATAATGATCGGATAAAAATAATGAGCGATTTCAATTTTTTGGTCCACTTTGTCCATGTTTAGTGAGGAATCTTTATCTTATTTGAAAACTTGTGGCTTTTTAACACGCCGCGCATTGTTTCAAACAATAAATAAACATATCAATGTGTTGGTTTTATCTGATATTACTATACGCATTCTCCTATGATAATAATTTTAATCATGTTTCCATGTTCTGACGATTTGCATAGTGTAACATAATGATTAATTTATGATTAATTATGAGAGATACGAGAATTCATCTCTGTAGGATAAAAAACTGTTCAAACAAACAAATTCACTGGAAGCAAACAAAACGCTGCACCGAGTGTTGATTGTGATATCAAATACAGATGTAAGAGATATTTTGAAGTAATTTACACTCCACTGAATTAGCGTTTTAATGATGCTTTGCAACACCTGCATGTTTTCACTTTCAGACAATTATTTCTTAGAAATCAGCACAATAAATCTTTAACATGTTATCTCACAATACTCAGATACATCAGCACAACGATAGAAAATTAATATTTGCATTCTTAATTTAAATTCAACCTCTTGCAAGAAAACCTTCTTATTTGTTTTTATTCTTCAATATACATTAATGTCAGCATATTTTTGAGACACATATAGTATATAGTATGTAGTTAAAACGATTCCTGACAAGCTATATGATCCTATAGAATAGGTTGTTTGCATACAGAACCGTACAATAAAGAATTCTAAAGCCTGATTATGGAAAACGCAAGCAATCGTTTATATCTGCCATATAGCATGCCAATAACCTAAATATCAAATGGTTTTCGAGTAAGAATTTGAAACTTCTGCAAATGTGCTTTATACAGCAGTAATTATTAAATAGAAGCAAATGGAAACATGAAGCTGTGTTCCTTAGAAACATGCAGTATATGTGTACTTATAGACTACAGAATATTTATTTAGCGCTTATATAACTTCATAACGTGATATTGCTGGGTTTCTTTTCCCTACTTGTGTCAATGTTATTTAGAGCACTGTTTTAATTCTAAGTAAAGAGTGAATGAAAGAAGGTTTATAATTATTTCACATTGAAATTGGGGAAAAAAAGATCAGTAAAAATGTCAATTACATGTGTATAGCAGTTAAGGTAGTCTTACTGTTACGCTGACCCGCCAACAATCCGAAACGTTATTTTTCAAAATCTGAGGCATTAGATTATTTACAATCTATAATCTTTTATTGCTATGTACTAAATTCTGGTTATAAACGGTTGTGTGGACATAATACTGAAAGAATGTCAAACGATAAAACATAAAATGTTATAATCAAAACCGCCCTTGCAAAACATAATACACAACATATTTTATTTCTCATTATAACATATGATAGCATGCAACATGTGAGGTTATATCTTTTTAAATAATAAGGTTTGTAACTGCTATCAGTTGAATGCAAAAAGTGTGTTCATTAAATTTGAGTGTAATTCACCCCGTGTATAGATGCCTACTACAGTAGATAGGACAACGTTTTATGTAAAAACCCTTTTGGGAACAAAAATACGTTTGATCAATTTCAATTATGTCATGCATTCTTTTGTTGTTTTCGTAACGTTATTGTTATAAATAGCAATTTCATGATTTTTGAGCCCCAACAATATGTAGACATCTGGTGTCTATTACCATATTGGGTATTACATTTACATTAACTTCAATCGAATGAAATATCAAATATTCAAATACATTGTATCTTTAGACTGTTTCATTTCCATAAACCAAAAATACACGTTCCAAAAAAGTCAATGCAGCTATTGATCAATAAAACCTTAACGGATAAATAGGTCATATTTAAAATAGATACGCGTTCAACTGATCTATTTCAAATTTCACAATTATCTCTACTATGTTGATCGATAAAATCGTAAAAGATAAAAAAGGTCACAATTCACGTTGAAAATTTAAATAACGCCACTTTCATTTGATCAAATTTGTTTATGGGTGGAAATATAAATTGTACTTATGTGGAAAGTTTAGTGTTGGTAAATGATCTGTTTTGTTTCAAACAGAATTTTAAAAATCAAATTTAAAAAACAAATACCTAACAATAAGAAAGAAAGGAAACACTTGTTTAAACATTTAGAATCGCTTTAAGTTACATTAATACAACCAGGAAAAAAACTGAACAGAATATACTTCAAAAAAATATGTACATATGTACTTAATAGTATATCTATTGGCCTTTAATTTTGTTTAAATCAGAAGTATGTATTGACTCTTTTGTGCAGTTTTTTATATGACTGCATAATATGAGAGATATTTAATAAAAAGTATTTTCCAAAAATGGAATTTCAACATGCATAATAAAATTTATGTAGTAACAATTAGCAACTATATTTTTTAATTGGAGACAAAATGCCAGTTCATTAAACTTTCTCGTGTTCTGCTCATAAAAACACCCGCCTCTGCATTACGGCTATTTATGTCTTAATCAAGCTTATAATATTTATATCTTCACACTAATTATTCGTCTGAAACACGACAATACTTCTATACAAGCTATTGCGATATGCCATCAGGTTCATCTATTATTCTTTCAAAGGATGATTCGTTCAAAACGTACCTCATCATTACGAATATTTTAGTAAAATATGTTTTATCATCATCAATAAGACCAACATTTTTAATGGCATAGACGAATGAAAATAAGATGCATTAAAAGAGTTGTCGTTAAAACCATTTGTACGCACAAAGTTATTACATGACTTTTGTAAAAAATGTATATGAAATTGACTTGAAAGGAGTTTTTAAAACATTTGTAGGAAATGTAAATTAAGTTTTATATGATGAAATAATATTTTATAAAAAGAGTGAGGTATGCGAATATTATGTATCAATCGTTTTTTTTATTTTTTGTTTGTTGGTTGTTCTGTTGTTTCTTGTATCAATTAAATTTGAAAACAATTTAGGTCATATGGCGCCGAAACAAGAAAGATGATTTTGGCTAACCTCGAGAGTTACAAACTGCAAGCAACACCCGGGGTCAAAACAACTTCACCTGCTGGAGCAAAGAGTTGCCTTGACTAGAGTAATTTGAACTCAGTTAGTCGCCTCTTACGATCAAGCAGGGATAAACGGTGTAAACTCTCATACATAAAATAATATGGACGAATTTCGCTACAAAGGATACTAAGTTATTAGTGAAAGAAGGTTGGTTGTTTTTCATAAAATCAATATCATTGTGACTAAAGTTTATACATGTTGGCATAGAAATAATACTTAAAGAATCTTAAACGACAGAATATAAAATGTAGGAAATCAATTCCGTCCTTACATAGAATAACAGACAACATAATTTATTTTTCATTATAACATATCATAACATGCAACATGTGAAGTTAAATCGTTTTAAATGATACAAGTTTGTAACTGCGATCAATTGAATGCAAATATCTTCTTCATTATAAGACCAATTAGGGTATAGATGCATAATATATTAGATACGAAAACATTGTATATAAAAACCCTCACGGGAACAAAATGCATTTAAGCAATTATGTTATGCATTCTTTTGTTGTTTTCGTTAAGTGAGAACATGTTATTAATAGCAAACTCAGGAATTCTGAACCGTAAAAATATGTAGACATCAAGTATCTATTACCATGTTGGGTTTTACAAAATTGTATTTACTTCAATCGAATGAAATATAAAATATTCTTATTCATTATTTCTTTGGACTCTTTACACGTTAAAAAAGCCGCTGGTCTATTTCAAAACTATTATTTCTCATAATTTGTCGAAAAAAATTGTAATTGATAAACAATGTCATATAACACTGTTAAATCTACATCAACACGGCTTCGATTTGATCGAATTTGTTGATGGATGGAAATGGTACTTCAGTGAAAATTATAGAATTCATCATTTCCGACTACACGTCTTTAAAGAGAATCAAATTTTACAATGTGGTCGTAAAACGGTGTACGAAAGTACCGGTAATGTTTGTAAATTACCTATTATGTTTCAAACATAATTTTAACATTCAAATGTAAAAAAAACCCAAAAACTGAATATATAAGAAAGAAATAGAAACACTACATATGGCATTGTTCTTTATTGCTTATAGACCACGATACTTATAGTAAGTGTTTTCAACTTCAGATAATTGTTAAAGATAAACAGTTGGCATCAAATAATTAAATCTTTGAAAAAAGAATTCTTATATCCTATCCTTTTTGAGATTAATGGATCTATTTTTAAATCACATTTCCAAATGGATGTTTTATCAGAAAAAAGAATTGTCAAAAGTAAATCAGATTGATTCTATATTTTTTACATCAATACAACCAGAAAAATCTCTGAACAGAATATACGATAATTAATATATTTTGCATATGCACATATGTCTATTATCTTTCCAGGGCAATTAATAGATATATTTTATATGATAATATATCTTAATTTCAAATCAGAAGTATGTTTTGACTCTTTTGTGAAAGTTGTTTTTTGACTGCATAATATAAGAACTATTGAATAAGAAATCATGTTTGAAATATAGGATTTCAACGTACATAATAAAATGTGTGTATTTACAATAAGCCACTACATTTATTTAATTGGAGACAAAATGCCAGTTCATTAAATATTATCGTTTCCTGCTCATCAAAAACACGCCTCTGCATTACGGCTATTTATGTCTTAATCAAGCTTAAAGATTTATACCTTCACACTAATTATTCGTCTGAAACATGACTATACTTCTATACAAGCCATTGTGGTATGCCATCTGGTAAATCTTTAATAATTTCAAAGGAAAGTTTGTTCAAAACGTGCATCATCAGTCCATTACGAATATTTTAGGAAAATGTACTTTTTATCATTGACAATAATACCAACATTGTTAATGGCATAGATGAGTGAAAATAAAATGTATTAAAAGGGTTTTCGTAATTACCATTTGTACGCACAAAGTAAGTGCATGACTTTTGTAAAACTGTATATGAAATTGACTTAAAAATGAGATGTTTAAACTAGTGTAGGAAATATAAATTCAGTTAAACAATTGAATTATGCGACTGTCATGTATTAATCGTTTTTTTTTTTGTTTCAATTCATTTCTTGCCATTACAATTACATTACATTACAATTGAACATCATTTAGGTCATATGGCGCCGTTACATGAAAGATAATGTTGGCTAACCTCGAGAGTTACAAACCATATCGAGGGTAAGAACAACCTCACCTGCTAGAGCTAAGAGTTGCATTTACCTCAGAAATTCAAACCCAGTTAGTGGCCTCTTACGATCAAGCACGGATAAACGGTGTGAACTCTCATACATAAAGTAATATGGACGAATGTCGCTACAAAGGATACTGAGAGATTTCAACAGCCAACTGTGAACAAACGTTTTATATTTAGTTAACTTCCAATTAGTTGATAGTATATAGCATGCGTCCAACTAGTGGATTTGAATCATCCTGTCAGTGGTTAAAATTCATTATGAAATAGCAGGGAATATTTTCAGATCGAAACACTAAAGGGAAAACAATGCATTTGATCATTTATACTAGTTTTGTTACGTCTCTGCAACAACTAAATTTATTCCTATACTTAAATCATAAGGCACTTTTTGTTTCAAACATTTTATTGAACCAGACAATAGAAAAGGGATATGAAAGCCATGAACAACAAAGGATAAGATTATCAACAAATCATGTACAGGTACAAATGTATATCAATAACATCTTTCATTGTGCAAGCTAATGAAAGTTCAGACGCCACAGTTATCGCTGTAGACCATTGCCTTGCTTAATATTACCACATATTTAGCAAGGCTAAAATAATATGGAAAAGGGGTTCGAAAACAATGAAAACAACAAAATTACATGGAATTTGTAGACTCAGCTTTATTGAGTCTGCTTATGGGGATCATGGAAAAGATCAGTATTTCTGTGCCGTTTTGAAGTACAAACAAATCCAGAAAAGGTGTGATTCCTTGGAGGCAATAAAAGAAACAATTCATAAAAAAACGCACTGCTTATAAAAAAACGTATTTTCTGTTATGGGAAGTATTATTATATTATTTCAAAGATCATGCGGAGTTTGTTTTTGCATAACCGTGTCCGATGTTTAACGGCCAATACAACACAAATTACCAGTACCATTAAATTATCTGTTTAAAACCAAATGTTCATAATGAGAAACTATATTAAATAGTAATACGATAAAACAGATAGAGCATACTATGCATACTATAAAAAATGAAAATAGGTAGTAAACACGATGAAAAAAAGACGAAAGAATGTTAACACACGTCTACAAGTACAGTGTTATGCAGTGTTTACAGTGATTAACATCAATTCTGAACATGGTATATCAGTAACAAGAAATTATTAAAAGACTTTGAATACTTGAGACTTGATCCTTTTGCCCTTGTGTCCACTTGGGTGTGTCTGGGGGCGGTGTCCTGTGAACATTGCCTATGCCTTGTTGATCTTCATTCTTGTTGTTTTGATTAAAAATCTTGGAACAAAGTGATCCCTCGGAAGCATTAATCACAACAAAATTACATAAGAATTGCAGACTCTGTTTGATTGAGTATGTACATGAGGGATACTGAATAAATGCAAATCCCTCACGCCCCCTAGCACCGGCTTGCGCGGTACTCAATTCTCAACATTTAATAGTGCTGGCATCAATGATCCCGAAGGACCAGAAAAAATAACAACACTAAAGTGAAGTACGGGTCAACTTTTTACAGCTGCCACACAGCACTGGACATCTGTTGTTGTGAAGTATAAAAATAAGTCATGTTCATGTTATGTTTTTGTGACAATCATCTAAGCTACCCGCTTACACCGTCTAAAGCAGCATTTACAGCTATAATATATTATACCCCCCCCCCGGGAGAATCAAACGAAGCCAAAAGCATTCAACTTTAAAATGTTGAAAAGTTGGTTCAACTGAGAGCTTTACCGTAATGTGTTTATTTTACATAAAATATTTAATTGTTATTGTTCTCATTATTCTCACATGTTATTTTCAAACAATATTGTCAAGGATGCTGACATACATTCTGCAGTTAAAGACGAAATCGAAACAATAGCTAATTGCGATAATCGTCTCAAAGAAATTTTCGAATGTTGTGTGTTTAGAAATGAAAGTCTACAAACCTATAAGCAACCCTCTATATTTGTTTGAAGAGGAAATTTGCAGTTACTGGCAATTTTCCCCTGATAATGATTTATGGCTCTTTTATACGTCTGTAAGAACTTTTAACAACATTACTAACATTCCGATATTGGATCCGTTCAACTGTAAAGCTTTCAATGCAAATTGTGTGTAAAAATATCAAGTTACATTTTGGTGAAAACAGTTACAAATATTTTATAGGGTTTTATTTTATACTTTATAAAAGTAAAAGTACAAAACTTTGGCCACTTGTCGACAATCGTACATCTTGTCCAGTGCAATGTTCTCAATCGTTGTTATGTCAAATTGAGCGAGTTTGCTTGTTGATTTTCCAACCCCTTTAAAGAGGAATCTTTACTAATGAAATAAAGTACAAAATGAATCGAGTTTTATTCGTCCACCGAAAACACACGTGGGACAAATGAGTATTACGAAAGAAATAAAATAGACGGAACATGATTGCAGACATTTAATATCAATTAACGAAAAATAACATAGACACAATGATGGCAATTTTTATAAAACTGCTTGGTTTTATTGATGTGGTATGGTCCTAGAATATTATAGTATAGAAATGAGAAATAAATAATGAAATATAACAACATAAAAAGCAATACAATTATACATCTATATTTCACGAGATATCCATATCCTTGTGGTAATAGCTTAAAAGAGCAAACAAGGCAAGTTATAAACCAAATTTTAAATTTTTGATTTCTTTCTTTTTTCACATTAATACACAGATATAATATTTTTCTTTTTCTTTCGTAGATTGTATTTTTAAACATTTTATCAGATTTCTGACGCATGATACAAATAAATATTTCATATCACAATTATTTAACAATCTTCTCGAACTGATATAGTTTTTTGAAGCGAAATGTTCTATAAGCCACAATGCTTTCTTTAATTTAATTAAATAAATTTGCTAGGCAATGCGTTCATATTCTTCCATATTTTGATTGCATTTCTAAGTTTCCAACTTTTGTTACCTGAAAACAAAAACACAAATTTAAGTAAGTATTAATGCACTTTAAAATCTTTAGAATTTGAACATAATTCAATATGAAACCACAACATATTGCAATTTTACAGATGTATATTTTCAAATAAAAGCTCGTATGCTCAAGTGTACAAAATAAAAATGTTTACATAGTCAATGTATGAAACTGTATGTTCTTTTGCAAAATGATCATAATCAGATTTTTCTTATAAAAGTACCGTTGTTAAAGTTATCCGAAACTTATGATGATATTGATGAGAAGAACACTCAATTCAGAAGTAATGAGATATTTTTGAAAGAGAGAAAAAAAACAACAAGAACAATCAGCAACAGTTGTACGTCAAGAAATTTTAGTTAAGATATTGATTTAAACTCTGATCTTCTAAGCCTTAAATAATGCATGCAATTGATACTTCCTGGACATATAAGCTAACAATTCGCAATCTAACCTTTACCAACTGACTTAAAATTAAAAAAAAAACAAAACAAAGTGTATCATTTGACTCGACAGCAGACACATGTTTAAGCAAATTGCGACACAAAGAGCTAAGATTGTTTTAATGGACCTGAGCAACATGACAACAATAAGTTATGGATCAGGCCACTTCATTCAATCGCTTCACTGGCTGTTAAAAAATGAAATTAGGTTCCCTACCACAACCATTTTATCCCCTTCTATATGCCTGCTTATCAACATTTTCATGTTATTCATACTTTCATCTACGTGTTCTTCTAAAAACTTGTCTCCGTCAGCCGTCATCTTACTCTGAAAATATTATTTGTGAACATATTTTTTATTGTAATATTCCGTCTTGTCACTTCCAATCATGTAAAATTTGTTTTATAAAGTATTAATGTGTATAATTGTCTCTTTAAATTTCTTGTACTTGTACTTGTGGTATTTAATACGGTTAAGATTTAAATGTTTAACTTTCTGTCAAATCGGGAACATTAAGCAGATAGAGCTATTAAGACTGAGAGAGCATTGTTCTTCTCCGGAAGGTTTTCTATATTTAGTCGGCATTCCTTTCAGCCTTATCTATTATCTACTTCTGTATGTATTTTATACGATGAATTCCTTAAATGATTTAACTACTTATAATCAGGATTCGCTATGAGAAAAATGTTTTGCTTTGAAACTGGTCATATATTTAATATCCTAAACTTTTATACCGTAAGCGGCGATCCGTCAAGGGATGCTGACTGGTATTCTTCTCCAAGTTTAAATTGGAATGTTCTAGTATTCGGAACACCTTGCATTCCAACTGTGATCACCCATTTATCTCCATCTTGGGCGTAGGTTATTTCTGTTTTAGCGTTTTTGAAGAATTCTTTTTTCTCTGGTGGAAGACCTGAAGCGAGACGATGATACTGGTTGATATTGCCAATATTAAACTATGCAAAAGTAAAACAATATACAAATAAATGTGAAAAATGTTGATGAAAATGTCTACAATATTAGTGCTATTTTATTATTTATCTTAAAACTCAAGAGTCTTGTTATTATTTCTTCTAAGAGACATGAAACAAAACTGAGAAACATGACAACTTTAAGGAATGTTTATATAAAAACCAAATAGACCATTACAGTTGCTAAGGTATTGATAAGTATAGTTCTTGTTAAAACAATAATTAGAAAGGAAAAATATTATTCTATACATATGACGGATTTTATTTAACTAATGCTTTATGACTTATACAGCTTTGCATATCTATCAAATTAAGTACGCCATTTATTTGTGTTAATGCGTCATATTTTGAATTAATATGATCATAGCTTAGTACAGGTCACCATCTCCGATATGTATCAAAAACCTGTCAAGATAAGATAAGACATTGATTTAACCAGAAAAGCAATATTTGTAACATATCAATCATTCACACACCCAGTGTTTACAGAACGCTTTATCAACTTTTAACGCGAACCAATACAAGTTTACTACAGGCGCTATATTAGAATAAATACTGTGCAAGAATGGCAAACGATATGATATTGGAATAAAAACACCACCTTTGCATTGCATAAAAATTACAACATAATTCGTACTATAACATGTTATAACATGCAACATATGATGTTATATCGTTATAAATGATGCTAGTTTGTAATTGCGATCAATTGAATGCAAATGTTTTGTTCATTATACGACCAATTAGGGAGTTTGAGTCACCCAGTGTATAGATGTATAATATAGTAAATATGAGAACATTGTATTTAAACATCCTCGTGGGAACAAAAATGCATTTGATAAATTATGCTTTGCATTTTCTGCCTTTGTAACTTGAGAACATAGTTATTAATAGCAATTACACCATATTTATAGGTAGACATATAAAATTTCAATGAAGTGTATATGGACATTGCATTTTTTTCTCAATCGAAAGAGATGTTAAATATGCCAAAAATAGTTCATATTTAAAAATGGTTACACTTTTAATAAAGGTATATTAATGCAGCTGATGTATTTTTGATTTCCACAATTATTTCGCCTAACAGCTACGAACATGCAACAATAAGCAGAACAGCAAAAATCAAAAGTAACAAAAAATTAACAATCGTCATTAGTTTGAATAGCTTACTGACTATGAAACTAATAATAACGTGTGTTAATAATAAACTGTTTTTCATTAAAGACCAAGCTTGATCTAAATCCAAGGTTCAAATGGCTAAATGGATCAGTCAAAAGAATGAATTGTCAAAAACAAACAGACTAAATAAAACAGTCTGAATGTAAATAAAATGCATGAATACCCCTTGAAAAATCTAAACATAATAGTTTTAAGTAGAATGCACATATGTGCATATTTCCATTAGCCTACTAGGGTCATTAGATGATAAAATATTAAAGTAACTTTATGTCCATCTAAGTGTCAATGGTGAATGCTCAGGCAAAAGTTAAAAGAATATCTTTACATTTTTCAATAACTGTTTTAAACTTTACTTAGCAAAAAAAGATTAATGTGACCCACGAACATTTACAAACTGTGATTCGACGTCTATGGGTAACTTTGAATTTGTAAAAAAGAGGCAGTCTATATTTATTTATTTTGTTTTTATTTTAAGCAGATTTATATCAATGCTTGGGACTCAAAAATCATTCAGTCAAAGTCCATCCGTTGAAGTATAAAGTCAAAATTTAACTTGACGATGAAAAATATGAGCATGAAACAAAACTTGAATTTGTAATCAAACGTATGCATTGACTTTCTTTTCCACTTATTTCAATGCCTGCGTCAGATTAGTTATCTTACATAAAAGGTCATTTTCCACACATATGAGTTCGACATGCATAATAAAATTATGCGGGAACAACTTGCAACTTCTTCTATTGAAATAGAGACAATGTGCCATTTCATTCAACCTTGCCCTTTCCACTTCATAAAAACTCGTCATGCTAAATAAATTTATATCCTATCTTCATACTTATTAATTGTCTTAAACGTGATCACCGTCTTCTCCCTTCTCCCTTCTACGATCGTATACTAGCTATTTTGGTTAGTTATTTGGTAAGACTAAGTTTGCACAGGATGTTTCGTTAAAATAGTCTATCACAGCACAGGATGTTTCGTTAAAATAGTCTATCAATCATCCGAATATTTTAAGATTTCGCCCAAAGGCCTATAAAATCAGATTGACTTCCTGAAAAACTAACAGGGAAGAACTGAACATAAGTAGAATTTCCATTGGTCATTTTAAAATTACAAACTGAAATATGGGAATCTCTTTTACCGTTCAAAACAAATGAATAATCTAATTTCTGAAATGGTTTACGCGTCTAATTTCCAATTAATCAAAGGGAGTTCCGGAAACGAACTGACTTGAGTTATCCAGAACCTTCTGATAGTCAAATGATTTCAATATCCAAAGCTAGTTTCTGGGGTACAATACTTTTTTCTCTGTTGAAATATCGCTTCTACGTCGTAGAGAGGAGACATTGCTCATATATTAAATGTTGTCACAAAAAATCAACTTGTAGAACAGTTTGTTGGACTTACACTACTACCTAATTATTTGCAATGAAAACTTTGAATTACTATTATTTCTTCATGAATACCAAACAAAAACCCGAAATAATTTGTGCAAGTAACAGCAGATTTACATGGACCAAGTACATTTTTAAATATCCCTCTTGTTTACCTTTAACAACTTTATATCACATGAAAAAAAACCCAACAACAAACGAGTTGTCTAATATAATCATTATTACAAAGGTAATTAGTGAAACTGATTTAAAACATGCATAAGAAATGTAGATGTCAGGTTTTTATTTTTCTATAAATTTTAAATCGTTATTTTATGATAAAAATAATTCATTTTAAATCGTTTTTATGATAAATATAAATACATTGCCTTGTGCGAAAGTACCAGTTGCATTTTTAAATAATTTTTTGTCAATTACAATTGAAAATTTTGATAAGGTATCGTTATTATACATCAGAATCAACATTGTTGACATTTTTCCAGATATCGTTTTCATAAATATAATTGATATATTATCAAATGACTTTATAACGGTAATTAATAAATAGCAAATACAATAACCATAACATATTCATTAAAACGTTTTTATCTATATACGAACAGTGATTTGATCTGATATTGTTGAACATTTTAAAACTGTTAAACAGTGCTTAAGTTATAAGGCATGTTATACAGATAAAAGACAATCTTACGGAAGAGTAAACAATGCCAAAGCATAATGTCATTCCAACATACCTTTGTTTACGATTAAATGATAGAAAACTATGAACATGAAATAAGATTATAGTACCACACACAAACTATTATGTATCCAATTAAACTCATGATTTGGAGCAGGGAGAGACATTAGACAGTTTTACAGGTACATAAGGATTAATTATTCCTCACTGTAATTTACCTGTTGTATTAAACGAGATTTCCAGGTGAGTTTTATATGACAAAAAATGAAAGATACATGCATATGGATTTTTCTTACTAATAGCATGTTAACAGTTATTTATGTATAAGACAATATATTTGTTTCATAAGTTTGATATTATGCGAATATCAGTAAGATATGACAGATCGGACATACATTCTGAAATATTTATTCCATTTTATTCTATTTCACACATAGCGATTTCGAAATTATGACGCTTGTGATGGAAAGAAATGATTTGTTCAACATTTGTTAACGTATGACTAACCACATCTGCGGATGAATGTAAATTCTTATCACAAATTTATATTCTACTTGACCTGGTCGTAGGGGTCGCGGATGGTAACACATTGGACCCATATCCGTCTTTGAACCAAGTCTCCCATGATTTACTTTCAAATATATCGTTTTATTCTTACTTTCATTTTCATCAATCTGCACGGAAAGCTATATCTCCTTCTCTAAGTTATCAAACATCAAATATTTTGGAGGAATATCGCTAGGAAATGATGCTGAGCGCTTAAAACAATCATCTGCGATCAAAGGTTTGATATTTGGTTTACTTCCAATTAGCGGATATGAATCATCCTGCATAAAATGCATTATGTAATTAGTAGAAAATATTTTCAGAAAGAAACCCCATTGGGAAATGAATGCATTTGATCATTTATACTAGGCTGTTTACGTACGTTTCTGCAACATCAGCAATTTATTCTTATACTTTATTCATTAAGACAATTGTTCAAACATTTTATTCAATCATGCAATGCAAAAGGGACATGACTGACCCTTCTCCTTAAATAAGTTGTAGAAAGGAACTAAACAAAAGCCATGAACAACAAGGGAAACCATCAGATTACAAAAATGCTTTTACTTGTATGTCAATTACATTTAAAATTATGCAGGGACTATAAATATCACACATGAAAATACAAATCCACATTTATGGCCTTACTTTATTAAGCAAGGATAAACAATCTAAAAACAAACAAAAATATTTATTAAGAATTTTAAAGATTTCAATAATATTTTGCATTTAAAATGTATTACTCAATGATGAGCATAGTACATCTGTACGTTATTTTGTAAAATAAATATAGTTAGTAAACTGTTCACTGAACGAATCAGACTATGACGAAGAATTGTAGACAAAATGTACAAAATGTACAATTCATAGTTTTACATTGCCATGTTGGAAAATACCAATCATTGATCTAACTCAAAATGAACCAGGGAGTCACTCCTTATTAAAAATAAATTTTCTGATATGGGTAGTTTTAGGATAGGTTATTTTTGGATAACCTTGTCACATGTTAAATGATATTAACCGTTTGACAAATCAAACACAAAGTACCAGTTTTATGCGATTATCAGTTGCAAATCAAATGCTAATAAGAAACTATATTGAATAGTAGAGTGCTTACGATTAAACAATATAGTACATGCGATGACAATTTGTAGTGCACATGATGAAATATGAAAAAGATAGAAAAGCTGTTAAAACATGTCTATAAGGACAGTTTTCTGCAGTTGTGACAAAATGAATGATAAACATTAATTCTGGAAATATATCAGTAACAATAAATTATTACAAGGCTTATGATATATATTGAGTATTTTTTATGTGATGTTAGATGTCACCTCGGTACGGAATTAGACCCAATCCTTTGTAGTCCAGAAAATAGTTGTTGAACATTTTAAGGTGCTCTTATGTAAGTCCTGTTTAGTTTGATTGGAAATATTTATTGAATTTATTGCATCTGTGTAGTTTTGAGTATTATATGATGGCGTAATATGTTTATTTTTTATTATTTTTTTTGTACTCTCCAGGACCTTATTTCTTGGCGGAAATGTTAAAGATGTACCTGCCCACAGACAGGTGTTTTTGAAGCGGTCAATTTAAACAGTGTTACAACATAACGAAGATGTATGAAATAAGTAGATGGCTAACATATTTACTAAAGGCTGGTTTAGTTTTTGCAATTTCCATGTGTAACGCCATTTGTGACTCACTTGTAAAAATCGACGTCTCAAAACTTTGTTTTTAAAATAATTGATTTGTTGTGTCGATATATTTCAATTACTTCACCTACGACTTACCAAAGTTGTCCTGTTTTAATATTTTTTTACCTGGAGAGACGAGACTAAAACGAAGGCATGAACATTCATTTTTAACTTGTAAATAGTTGTTAACAACGTGTGAGAGTTTAAGCGTAATGTGTTTCTAGCAATTAAAATACTTGACTCTTGAATAATACGCTCCTTAACGAAGTATTCAAATGCTATTTTACTTTATCCGAAATTTACAGACATTGTTCTCACCAAGTTTTTTTAAAACAATTTTATCAAGTATTCCGTCATACATTCTAGCAGTTAAAAACAAAAATAACAATAGCTAATTACAATAATCAAAGCAAATTCCAAGTATTTTTAACAATAGCTAATAACGATATTCAAAGCAAATTCCAAGTATTTTTGTTTAGTAAGACTTATAGTACGAAAATTCTTTCATATCTTTAAACAACCCTCTAGATTTGTTTGTAGAGGCAATTTGCAGTAACTGGCAATTTTCCCTGGTAATGATTTATGGCTCTTTTATATGTCTGTTAGATCTGTTTACAACATTACTAACATTGTTATATATTGGATCCGTATAACTTTGTTAACGTTTCGATGTAAGCTTTGTTAAGAAGTTTAAGTTACAATTTCGTGAAAACAATTTTATTTACTTAGGGGTTTATATATAGACATACCTATCACTGCTGTTGAACTGAATCTGGATAGCGTCAGAAGGTCTTAAATATTGAATCAGTCATTGTCAGTATCAAATCATATATTTCAGGAAGCAATTATTTGACTTTAACTTGAAAAACACAATAAATTTTACAATTAAGAAATATTACCTTTTTCTGGAATCAAAATTCGAGTGAGGAATCGATTTTTAACCAAATCTTTCAAAATGATTTTATTTATTTATTTTTTTGTTTATTTATTTATTTTTTTTAAATATTTTCTTAAAATTATTAATAATTTAAATAAGTAGGGACCGTCCATATACCAACAAATAGAACAATCAAAGATCTACCTTATTTAAGGTTTGGCCAAATGTGTTCCTGTTATTTACAGATATGAACGTTGCCTTGGTCCTGTTGATCTTTATGCTAGTTTTTTTATTAAAAAGATATGTAGAGTAAAACGATTCTTTACAAACTATAAAATTTGGTTTGGCAATGATTTCGCACAAAAACCACCCTCTTTAATTATTTGAATATTACAACTGCTATGATATTAATTCAATAAAGGTTCTTTAAATACGACTGCATTCCGGATGCTGACAAATAGAGTTATATAGCATTATAGCTTTTAACAATAAATACTCTTATACAAAACTATTAAACAGAGAAAAACAGAATCCCTGAAGAAAGCCCAGCAGGACACAATTGAAAATGTTGCAGGCTCGGTTTAATTGAGCCTGTTCATGGACGGTACTGGAAAGTTACCGTCTACCCCTCTTGCACCAGCTTATACTTGTTATACCAAGAGATACAGAAGACTTCAATACTTTAAAACATACCTCCACTGATTTGTTTGAATACGCGATTTGTAGTTACTGGAATTTTCCCTCATAATGATGTATGTATATATTATGTCTGTAAAATAAGTATATTACTTATTATTGTATAACTTTGTTCAAATTTCAATGTAAAACACTGGTAAAGTGGAGATCCCTCCAAAGCAATTAAAACAACAAAAAATATATTTTTAAACTGCAGCCTGTGACGAAAGAAGCATTGTTAAGAACAAAAATAGCTGCAGAAAGAGTAATTCACTACTCACAACATAACTAAATGAAAATTGCTTATTGAAGTTTGAATAAACATCTTGGTTGTAAACATTCAAGATCTTGAAATTTCTCAAGATATCAAATATCATATTTATCGAGCACTGCTGTCGTGTTCAATATGAATCACATCAACATGTCTTCAATTATCAGACAATATTGATCAGTAGTTACACATATTTCTATAAAAGATAAAGGATTAGTTACAAATGTTGATTACTAACAAAAGAAAATACTAGTATGTTAATAATAAAGTTCTTAATTTTGCATATGTTTATTAAATTATCAGTATCGCGTAAAATTCCGTTTTGTTATGAAATAAACATAAATAAATAAATAAAATCTTAAAAAACAATATAAATTCCTTGTATAAACTTAACAATCTTAAGTTATCGTGATTTTACAAATTTTACAGCATATTATCAACTAAACAGCTTAATCTTAACTCGTATGGCAACCGAAATATTCTTGATTATATAACTTTTATTATTGATTTGATTCATTGAATAACGATATCATACGAACATGATACAATGGGAATTTAGACAGAGCATAACAAAACGTTATGTAGACAGCTTAATGCTGTCCCTAATTCAGGTCATATCATTAGATACAATTTAGAAGATCGTAATTCAATATGACGTTTTCTGATTTTTCAGAAAAACCAAGCGAATATATGTCACTATGAACAGTTATTTGTTTACAAATGTTTTATTTATCAGCATAAAGATTACATAACAATTACACATGACATTATTTGTATTGATATATTAGTCAAATTTTTCGAGGACTAAGTTTTAGGCAGATTTTGTACCACCATTGTCTGTAATACATGTATTACTTTTAATTGATAATTTTAACTTAAAATCATAAATGTATAGCAAATACCTAGAGCGTCTGCCATTTCATTAAACCCAGCCTTTTCTTCTTCTCTCCAACTCCCAACAAACGCCTGAAGTCCAGCCATTTATCTAAATTTAGTAACGAAATTTTAATCCTTTTAAATAGTATATATATTGACACTAATAAAATCGCGTAGAACGCAACGTGTGATAAACGTCTACTCTTTTCTAAAACTGATATGTAATGAAAGCTAGTAATTCGGTTACGCAATAATTTCATCCAACCTACAGATACTAGCAGACGATCATTATATTAAAATAGACAGCACGCGCTGTATATATATATACAGAGGAACATTCGGTCAAATAGTGCAACGCCAATTACTCGCTGTGAGGAAATATAAATCTTTAGAATATATTTACTTCCTTATCATCAATTCCGTCTAGCAAGAATGAAATGATGTAAAGATAAATATGCGGTGATTTAACATCGTGAATCACACGTACTAACCACATCAAACGTTAAAAAGATTACAGACACTCTTGATTGACCCCCATCCTCCCCCCAAAAATTATTTGTATATTAAAATAAAAAAATGAAAATGTTTTGTAAGTATTGTCAAAGAAAAGAAAAGTGTTTTAATTATACGTTGCGGATGTACTGAGTAATCTTTTGTAGGTTCAAATCGGTAAATACTGGTTAACCGTTATATATAAGTGTGTGGCATTCTTAAACGACATTGATATATGCTTATTGTCATAAATTCGTTTTGTTTTTATATGAGTGCTGCCAATTCCAAGACATTTATGAGAGAGATTTATACTTTTCATTTCGTATTTTTTACCATCGTTTTCTTTTTCTCTGAGTATGTGTATGCATTATTTTTCAATAGAGTAAATGATCTGAAAAGAGCATTGCTGTTAGATAATAAAATGGTACTAAATGGTTTCCTTTTCACTATTTTTGATTGGTTGTTGTCATCAGAAATTAGTATTTATTTCCTGTGCGAACATCATTCCGCCTGCTATCACTATAAGGAAGAATATATTGTATTCAGATATTATATTGTTAGTTGCAAACATAATTACCTAATTGTTTAGTTATTGTTCGGACGTAAAGATTGTTTATTTCAAATTATTTGTTATTTGTTATATTTAATATTTTTGCTGTCATCTTTTAATGCCTTTCACTCTTGATTTATCATCATCATTATTATTATTATTAACATAATCATTATTATCACTATCGTCACAATCATCATCATCATAATTATCATCATCGTCCTACTTGGGTGTGTCGGGGGCTGCGTCCTGTGAACGTTGCCTTTGCCTTGTTGATCTTTATTCTTGTCTCGTATTGTTACTTTTATCGTTGTCATCATTACAAATAGCATTATAACAATCATCATAATTATCATAATAACATTTATTATTAGCATCATTATTATCACCATGATTATCATCATCAGCAGCAGCAACAGCATTAGCAGAATTTTGGATTTTATCGGTAGACGTCAGTTGGAAAGAAATAATATTGTTGTTTTTAGTTTTATATAAAGAAGCGCAAACTTGGAAACATTTCCACTTATACTCATTCAAAATATAAAAAGATATCATTAGCCATATATCAAAGGACATATTATCCAACCCCTGGTGGCTGCCGGGTTGCCTTAAAGGGTTGAGGCATCAGGATTGCAGCCACCTGTGTGAGCTTATAACTAAGAGGCTACTTATTGGGTTTGAATAACATTTGTAGTCTATGCATCACTTATCCAGCAGGTAAGGTGGTTTTGATCCCTGGTGTTGCTTTAAATTTGTAACACCAGAGGTTAGCCAAAATAACCGTTCCTGTTTCGGACCAAAACCAGACAAAAAAGGCCGGTTTTCAAATTTAGACTTTAAAGTTCGACTTTTTTCATTAATATACAAATATATAAGTATTGAATACATTATTTAAATAGGTGTAAAAAAGCTTAAGTTTCGATCAACATGTTCTTACACAATTAACAGAGTAGAAAATGATGAACTTTACAACGGTTAACCACACGCTGGTGAATTTTACTTCTTTGTTTTATTGCAATAAGAGAATCCACCTGCACATTTACAACTACATAAGAATTATTCTTCTAGACAACATTATATACTCGAAGCAATATTGAGGTTTAAAAGCAACATTATCAATGATTGAAAACACATTGTTAAATACTTTATTTCTGGATCATTTTCCACTTTAAAATGTTTTAATTTAAGACAAACATAATATTTTGCAGGTGTTGTCAGGTGTATGCAAACATTCACCACTTTAAGTACATAATAATGTAAAACAGTTATTTTAGAGAAGTGAATTTTTTATTGTTATAATTTAACGATGGACGCTTTGATTTGGTAAATCTTAGAAATTGTGTTCTATTTTAACACAATGTTTTCATATTTTTATTATATCATGATTTAAAATTTTTGAAATCATATTTTCTCCAATAAGATCGTCCTATTTTCCAAATTAATGACATTGTAAAATTACAACGATCTAAATCGGTACTTAAATAATTTTAACATCCTTACTTTATAAGTCCGCATTTCAAAACCCACACAGTGTGAGTGTTGCTATATCTTTTCAGTTCTTCAAGACCATTGACTACATCCGTTTGTATTGAAGATCCTGGAATACCTATGTTGGTTGTAATGGTGTTTGTTTTCTCATGAACAGACTCAATAAAGCCTAGACTTTGATTTTCAACTGCTACTTTTTATTTATATAATTTTTGCATTTTCTCCCTTTATTCCAAATATTCTCGGACTGATGGAAAAATACAAATGGTATATTGTTAAATAGACGATCATTCAGCACAGTGTTTTTAATGAGGTAATTTATTTTAGTGCAAAATGCATTTTTCTCAAATGTATGTTTAAACTCAAACCTCTTAAACAAATTACCTAGGAATTAAATGGAATTGGCTGGTTGGTCGTTACTCTACAACACAAACCATGTAGTTGTGATTAAGAACCACTTTAATCAAAAGAATGGATTTTCATTTGATGTAAACAAGTCATCTCCATCAAGGTTCGTTAGTTCAAATATTTTCTTGTTTATGAAAAGAGACAGATGCAGAGTTTATAATTTGTTCGGTTTCTGTTTTGATATGAGCAGTCTTTTCAATTATTACTATATTAAAGTAAAGATAATTTATAAAATATTGCTGCTATCGCCTAGATTGTAAATGAGATAAACAATGTCCAAGGTGTGGAATAATTGACAACATGAATATATTATATAAATTCAAAATTTATTTAAAATTACATTTTAAAAGGCTCCCTTCAATTTAACATATTTAATGCTTACATAAGGAATAAAAAAGCTACATTAGCATTTTTCATATATACTAGGATGGGTCAATATCTAATGCAATATAGTCAGTATGTTTACCAAAAGAACATATACTTTACAATTTTCTTCTCAACCATTCGAAATAGTCTCCTCCAAATGAAATTCAAAGTGTCAGTCGTTTTTTAAAGGGTTCAACAAGTCAGCCCTCCGGGATACCTTTAAAATATCGCCATCCATGTCCTTTAGCCCTTTCAAGTTTCTAATCTGGGAATGGGAAAACAAAAATTCCCAAAATCTGAAAATGATGGTAGGGGACAATATTCCTTTTTCTTAAAATAGTTTTATTTCAATTTCCGGAGCTTTGTAGCAAAAATACAAACTTTCTCCCATCAAAGGACGACTTTTTGAATCGTTTCAGTTTTTTAAAAGGACCTCTATAATACTTGGTTTTGACAAAACAGAATTTTTAAAACAGTACAAGGGTATTTAAAAAGGAACGTACATTTTTTCTTGTTTTTATCAAGTTTGCAAGAGGTCGACAAAACAAATTTTTGCAGTCCAAAAATTTTTGTAAATTGAAAAAGGGCAAAAATTAAATCACTTGTCAAAAATTAAAAAAAGGGCGCTCTTATAAAAAGGAAAAATTTTTTCAGTCTTTAGCGATAAATCCCCCTTTTTTTCTGGTCGGGTTTAGCAAAGGGCATCCATCTAGCAGTTATTCGCCTACTTTTAAATGATTCTTGAAAGTCGTATGAGTTTACCCTTTTGATATGCGTAAGAGTATCTTTGTCAATGATAAGCTTTAGCTTATGAATGTTTTTGTAAGTAACTATGGAACGTTTTCATTAATAATTACAGGCATATTTATTTGACACGTGCCCAATTTTTGGATTCAATCATCCACCTTGAAAAAGTTGCATAAGAAACTCCATTATTATAATAAATATAACAAATATCATTATAAACATTTATATCATATTTTTCTTGTTCTGCCTGAGCTTTTATGTCAGTATTTCAGCAAAATTAACTGAGCATTACACGGCTATATCTTGCATAAGGTTTTTCATGTACCGTGCAAGGTATTTTTAAATGTAAATAAAGTTCTTAATTGGTTGATTACACACATCATTATTGTATTATTTGAATGATTTGAAAAATAACAAAATTTTACACAAACAAAGAATCAGAGTTTAAAATCTTTAAAATATATACTTCTTTATTGCATTCTTTTTGAGCGCGCTCTTTAGTTGTTTTCCATAAAATTTTTGGGCTTTTAAATTTTTGAAATCTTCCCTTTGCTGTATAATAAGAATGAATTTAACTTGACCCCTGTGTACAATCAGAAAAAAGCACAGTGAACAGAATCCATAACGTCCGCTTCCATGAAACTTATATTATACAAACGGATACATGTAGGCAATGAAATAAAAATGTAACAAAAGTAGTGCTTTCGGTATAAGTTTGTCTTATACTTTATACGATGAAAATTATAATTTTATATAAAATAAAGACACCGAAATCAAAGATTAATAGCTCTTACTGTATAGTGCTAAAATCTTTTTTAAACATTGGCAATCCCATAAATCCCATTTAAACATTCTTATTGCATATATATGTTCTGGTAAACCCCTTTACCATTAGGATGCTGGTAAATCCCATACCTATTGTTCTTTATGGTATGTAAATGAAACCACTAACACATTTTGCAGGTACAAAAGTATTAATATTACAGATACTATTATGTTCTTAATGCATCAGTGACATTTCCGTAAATATTATAATATATAACAAATGTAAAATAAAATAAAACTATACATCGTACTATTTATCTATTGGTATAATAAAAACAAAACGTAAATGCATCAAGTTTTGTTAAAGTCGTGTTATGTCCTTAATCATTTTAACCCTGAAAATGATATGTGCTGAATTACTATCAGAAATGCATACTGTTACTATATTAAATAACGAAGCAAACAGCTGTCATGTTTATTCTTTAATCGTACGTATATTGTGGGCACAGTTTTCATATAATTGTATTAGTGGTGATAGCTTATCACTTTACATCAATAGGAACTTTGCGCAATTAAAATGCTAGATAAAGAATTTAAAACAGGCCTATTTGAACAACATATAAATATATATGTTTGTGTCTAAACATCGGAGATAATAAGCTACACATATTATGTATTTTGTGGTTATTATCAAATATAGCACCCGTTAAAGAATCGTTTAAGATTGAGTACATTAATAATTGCATCTCTGGCAAAGATTTGAGTTTATTTCAATATAAAAACAAAATTGATTCACGGCAACAGAGACATTTATATTTTCATTCAAACAGATGATTATCTAATTTCTATAAATATTCTATATCATTTGTTGATAAACAGAAATAGAAATAATGGTTCACCATAATTGTCATTTGATGTAGTGAGATAAAATGCACTGTAGGCTGTCTTCATTTCAAACAAATTTTAAAGATCTGTCAAGTAGTGCGATAGGGTTTTGAGAGATTGTAATATAATCCATAAGGATTATCGTTCTATAGAATGTCATTTTGCTTTATCTTTTATTTTTGAACGAGTTTAACTGAGGTCTAAAATCAGAACAACATTACATTAATTGATTTGCTTACAACAAAATATTGGGGGTAAGATATGGTTAAAGGAAAGATATGCAAAAGAGAATCACGAAATACACAATTCCAAGATTGCCCAGTTATCCAATTTAATGATAATTGTAAATGTCATCGAATCATAGCTCCATTTGAGTTCAAGTGTTAAATACTTTTGTTTTTTGTTGTGTTCCAACATTTTGGGTTTAGAGGCTATTTTCTTTGTTATTTTCTTTGTTTTCTTAAGGGCTACTAGCCCTACAACCCTTTGATCACGGAATAAACCTATTGTTCTCTTCTGTTCTCTTTACTGTTATATAGCCCCTAAACCCAAAATGTTTGCTCGGACGGACAGACGTACGGACGGATGTTCATACCAGAGCTACATTATGGGGTTTTCTTTTGTTATTACTTTTGTTCTTTTTAACCCCATAATGCAGAAAATAACCCCACAAGAGAAACGGAAGGAATGACATCAAAGACATCTATTGTTATGAGAACAATAGACCAAACCCCATAATGTAGCTCTGGTTTGTACGGACAGACAGACGTACGGACGGACGGACAAGTGCAACGCTATATGCTCCCAACTTTGGGGGGGGGCATAAAAAACGGAGAGAGCGACCGACCTAAAATTTTGTAACATTTGGAAGTTACTGGATCCGACTTTTATCAAAGAAAAGCCTGGTTAATAAATTTAAGCAATAGAGCAGGATAAGACTTAAATCATGGCAAAATATACGCTACAATATTTCATAAAATCAGTTACATCATGCTGTTTTAGTATACCTGTGGTAATATCTTAAGGCAATAATTATAACAATACATTGTAATATATTTAATGCAATGCATAATAATGATATACAGGTATATACGTGTATAAGAAAATTATTCTTAACGCCATTTTACTAAATAACTATATACGGATGCTTTTGCTCTTGCAAATCTCCATAATCGGAAGTTAACAAATAGAAGGCTATCAATTAAGGTACGTTTGGATACTTTAAGGTATTTTAAGGTTGATTTTGATCAGGACAATAATCAAAAATGCAAAAAAAGTAATATATATATATTTGCATTTACTCATTTTAAATCACTTTAAGTGCTATTCTAAAATACCATGTTTCTACAATAGAAAAATTTTAGTTATTTGATGAACGTTTGAACATGCAATATATTAGTGACTCAGCGTTAATAACATAACACCACATCTGTAAGGTAGGATAGGTATAATGTTCTTTTGTAATAATGTTAGATATCCTTGAGATACTACTGGAATGCATCAAAATATAGATCCGTGTAATACATTTTCCCGTTGCAACAGAAAAAGCAAAAAACATTATAAAGATATTTCCTAAGGATTACATACCTCATTCTTAATAAACTGTAGAAAAACGCAAATCTTTTTTTTCGTTTTTGTTTATTGATTTTTCTATCAAAATACGTTCCGCTACATTTGCAAACATGTACTCACACCACTGCTTTTAATTTGTAGTGTCGAAAGAAATCTGTGTGTGTGTTCTGTGTGAATCTCTATATTTATTTTATCACTTCTTTGTTTGTTTGTTTTTGTCTTTTGTTAATGTTATGTTTTTTTAAATTGCGTTGTCTTTTTCGCTCGTTCGTTCGCTCATTCCTGCCGTAATTAACAAGCATGTAACTCTACTAAACAGGCAAACTAAAATATTACAGAAAAGGTAATACGGGTGCTGAGGTCACAAAGTGAGCTATTAATAATATTTTAAACATACAACAGAATTTGTAAAATATTGTATCGTTGCTATGTTGCCTCAATCATTTATAAGCGATGTTTTTTCTTATTGTTATTATTATACTTTCAATTAAAAAATGGAGTACCTACTAATTAAAAAAAACATACAGAGCAACGGAAAAAGAAAAGTAATGATTTCGAGCGAAAAAAGTACAAAAATAATTATTTTACATTTTTTAAAAATTTTAATAATAATCAGCTTGAAGTGTCCAAATATGTTAAAAGATAGCTGTATCAAACTTATAATAATAAAAAAAAGAAATTAAAAATCAAAGCATGTATAAATAATATTTTATATTAATATTATATTGATTCAAAATTTATAACAATTTATATTTGTTAACATGGGGAAATATTTCAACCAACTCTGGCGTATTATGAGACAAGATAGCGTTTACATGACATGATGTATTGTCTGTTTTTCTATATTTTTGTTATATTGTAACTTAATTATCACCGAGTAGATAATAAAAACGAAAATAGATATACTATACTCTTTTTTTAATAAAATATTTCTATCACAGAAATTCATTGAAATCTATAAAAATTAATGTGTATTGAATATATTTAATTTGAATAAAAGAATGAATTAACGATGTATTGGAAGCTGCGTTCCTGATAACAAGGTCGAGTAAAGTTGGTCTTTTTTTTTCTTAAAAAAAAACTGCCATTTTTAATGACGCCATATATTCATATTGTAACTATATATAGTGTGTTAAAGTGTGTAAATTTTTTAAAATAACATATCTATATTGTGTGAAATCAAAACATGTTTACTTTATATTTACAAAGAGCCTGTGTAGCAATTATCAGTATTTTCTAATATCAAATTTGATTATAGTATATCTTTATGCTTCTTTCAATGCAATGCATATGTGTTAAATAACCATGTTTGACTCATAACCATGAATAAATGTTGAATTAGTTGGATAAGACCAGAACTAATGCCGTTATGAATATATACGTCACACTAACAGAGATCATCTTGCTCCCCAAAACACGTTACAATTGTAAAAAATATTTATCTATCTCAAAATATACAAATCGTTATTAAATTTGGATAATGCTTTGAAATGCAAATAATTCACAAGCTACCATGAAAATGTGTTTCAAAAGAGAAAGATTGATAATAAACATATATCGCTGTCATACAAATTAGATACAGGCACTTACTGAAGGTAAGATTAATTCTTCCTACTTCGAGGCATGTGTCTGATTTATTAATGTGTAATATATTTGGTGTAACTGTGCAAATTGTATAAATACAGAAAATATTTTATATAAGACACAGGTGCAATGAATTGTTTGCATTTTGTTTCAGGAAACATTAATATTTATGTGTTGAAATCACTCCAGTCTATTTAACCATTGGTTTCCTGTCCGTGTTAATCATTGTAAGTATTTTTAATCTCACCTCTAGAGATCAAAAGTATAGAACACAATGGATTATCAGTAATGATATTCTTGAAACAATGTTAATCAATTTTGTGCAGAAAACCATAACTCCCAGTAGTGTGTTGCAACACTTATTTGATGATGAAGATATAATGATTCTAAATTGCTTGTATGCTTCATCGTGAGCATTTCTTTCAACAGTTTTCAAGAATTGTACTTACTTTATCAAACAAAAGAAGAAAATAACAAAAACGTTTGTTCAATTTTACGTGTTTTATGAAACTACCCGTTAAGGGCAGCATGTTTACGGAAATTTTTTAAACATTACAAAATACGCCAGATTTTGAAACAAGACTCTTTTCAAAAAGAGGCTATTTCCAAGCTTGTCAAATGTTCTTATAAGGTCAGTGTCTTAAATTGTTCTTTATCATTGCATTCTCAGTGTATTTCTCTCTCATGATATAGTCTATGATTTTGTATAAGGTCTATATGTGACATGCTTTTCGTGCGGTGGGAATGTGCAAGGTAATGTTTCAAAGTCTAGCACAGTGTAAGTTTTCAACAATTACAAAGTTTAAGTATATTAGATTTTCTCAATAAATCATAAATAATGATCGATCTTTGATTCAACTGTAAATTTGTAAAGACATGATGGTCCTAGAAATAAATGTAGAGAATTTACAAACTACCACCGGAATGCATTACAACAGGTGAAATGTATTTCAACACACCTTGCTGAAAAACCACAGACACATTTTACAGGCATAGCTACATCTTGCAACTGTGGAGAATCAAAGGTAATATTATGTAGTAATATAATGTCTAGATAATTATTCAAATTAAATAAAACCTGCAATGCGTTGCATATCAAGTAAAGATTAAAAGAATAATACAAAACTGCACCATTCATTTTGGAAGCAGGTTAGTACTTGTTGAGTAGACGAAATAATATAAGCATAGTAAAGAGTAACAGTACTGATGTTATACAACAAATATTCAGATTTTTTTAATTATCTGAGCATCTTGATTCGTGACACTTAACGACTTGACACACGACGGAATACAAACTATAAATTCACCATACGAATGATTGTTATCATCTGTTACTTTAAAGTATTTCCTCTTATTAAACAAATGAATACAACATCAAATTATTCAAGTCACATTTATTAAACCAGATATAGAACACAAATACTATGTTAGGTGTCATTTCTCGCGATAAATGGTGTTACATACTCCTTTTTATATCTAAATTAAAAGTTATTATCTGTTTTACGCTGTAGTTTAAATGACTGACAACTATTTCTGTAAGTATGCAAGTATATAAGTAAGTATATAAATAAGTATGCTATTGGTCAACTTCTACCGTAGTAAAGGATATGATATGTCATAGAACATATATCAAAGAACATATTATCCAACCCCTTGTGGCAGCCGGGTTGCCTTAAAGGGTTGAGGCATTATAATCTGAACCACCGTTTGTCCCTTTGTGATCGTAAGAGGCGACTTATAACATGTGGAGTCTATGCATCACTGTTTGTACATCATCCAGCAAGTGATGTGGTTTTGAGCCCTGGTGTTGCTTTAAATTTGTAACACCCGAAGTAAGCTAAAATTATCTTTTCTGTCTCGGACCAAAACTAAACAAACGAAAAAAGCCGGTTTTCAACTGTAGATTTAATATTCGTCTTATTTTATTGACATACAGATATCTAAGTATTGACAACATTGTTTAAAAAGATTTAAAAAGCCACAGTTTCACTTAAAATTTTATTCACACAGCAGAGTAGAAAATGATGCACTTTACAACGGTTTACCACACGCAGGTGATTTTTACTCTTATGTTTTATTGCAAAAAGAGAATCCACCTGCATATTTTACAAGTACATAAGAATTATTATTCTAGACAATATTATATACACGAAGCAATATTGAGGTTTAAAAGCAACATTATCTATGATTGAAAGGACATTGTTTAATACTTTATTTCTGGATTACTTTTCCACTCTAAAATCATGTTTTAATTTAAGACAAACATAATATTATACAGGGGTTTACAGGTGTACCTTAACCACTTAAAGTACATAATAACGTAAAGCAGTTATTTTAGAGAAACCAATTTTGTATTGTTATTTAACGATAAACGCTTTGATTTTCTAATGCTTAGGAGTGTGTTCTATTTTAAAATATGATAAACAAGATCAACAAGGAAGGACGGCGTTCAATAAAACATTTTTCATATTTTTATCATATCATGATGTAAAATGTTTGAAATCATATTTTCTCCAAAAAGTCCTATTTTCCAAACTTAAGACATTGTAAAATTACAACGATCTAAATAAGTATTTAAATAATGTTTTAAATACATTATAAACCCGTTTCAAAAAAAACCCACACAATGTGAGTGTTGCTATATCTTTTAAGTCTTTCGTGGCCATTGGCTCCAACCGTTTGTACATATCTATGCTGGTGGGTATGGTGTTTGTTATCTCGTGAACAGACTCAATAAAACCGATACTTTTACTTCAACTGCTTCTTTATATTTCCATAGTTTTTGCATTATCACTCTTCATCCCAATTATTTTTAATAAGTATGGATACATTCATAAGATGTGATAACATGATATACTAGATATTATTCTCCTCGACAATCAAAAGTTTCGGACTGATGGAAAAATACAAATTGTATATTATTAAATAGACGATCATTCTTTACAGTGTCTTTCATGAGGTAACTTATTCTAGTGCAAAATGCATTTATCTCAAATGTAAGTTTAAAATCAAACCTCTCAAACCAATAACCTCGCAATTAAATGGACTTGGCTAGTCGGTCGTTACTCTATAACACAAACCATGCGGGTGTGATTAAGAGCAACTTTAATCAAAAGAATGGATTTTCATTTGATGTAAACAAGTAATCTCCAACAAGGTTTCTTAGTTCAAATATATTCTTGTTTATGAAAAGAGACAGATGCAGGGTTTATAATTTGTTCGGTTTCTGTTTTGATATGAGCAGTGCTTTCGATTATTATTATGTTAAAGTAAGAATAATATATACAAAATATTGTTGCACGTTTGTTTGCCTTTCTAATATACCAGTAGGTCTGTCCAATATGTCAAATTCTATTGAAATGAGTACATTGTTGATATCGCATGATTGTAAATGAGATAAACAGTGTCCACGGTGTGAAATAATACATGAATATATTATATAATTTCATGTCATTTTTTTAATTAAATCTTAAAAGGCTCCCCTCTTCAGATTTAACATGTGTAATGATTACATAAGGAACAGAAGCTTAATTGTTATTTTCATATTTACTAAGATGGGTCAATATCTAATGCAATAAAGTCAGTATGTTTAACAAAAGAAACATATATTTTACAATTTTCTTTTTCAACCCTTCGAAATTATCTCCTCCATATGAAACTCTAAGTATCAGACGTTTAAAAATTGATCCATTTTGTAAATGCTTAATCATAGTCAGTTCTCCATGGGTATACCTTTCAATTACTATAAACGGCCAATCCAAGTCCATTTCTTCTCTTGTAGCCAATTCTGAAGAAAACTGTGAATGAGTAAGGACAGTCTTTCGTTTTTCTCGAAATAAAATCAATTACAATGTTCAGGAGCGTTGTTATGCAGAAAATACAAACCTTTCATACCAGTCGAAGGACGACATTTATTGAAGTGTTGTGTTCAAATTTTTTTTAACATGACACCGCTATGATACTTGGAGGTGACAGAAACAGAATTATAAGTATTGAAAAAGTAACGTACATATTTTCTTGTCATTTATCAATCGCTTGGCAATGAATGGCCGACGAACGATTTTGGTGGTCCAAAAATTCTTGTAAAACTAGCGTGAATTATTTAAATCAGCTTTCATTACCAGTTACAATATAAGAAGAAGAAACGACTGTAATTTTCAGTAAATTCTTCTGGTCACATGTAAGCGAATTGGATATCCATCTTGCAGTTATTACCCTACCTTTCAAATGATTTTTTAGAATCATATGAGCTTACCCATTTGATATGGGTTAGGGCATCTTTGTCAACGATAAACTTGACTTGATGAATATTTTTGTCTGTAACTATGGGACGTTTTCTTTCAGACTTTCAGACGATATCTTTCAGTTTTGAATCAACCTTGAAACAGTTACATTAGTTGCATTAGATAATCCATTGTTACCATAAATATAACAAATATCATTATAAATATTTGTAGCATATTTTTCTTGTTCTGCTTGAGTTTTATGCCCTTATTTCAGCAAAATTAACTGAGCTTTATATGGCATATCTTACATGAAGTAACTCATGTACCGTGTAAGGTATTTTTAAATCTTAATAAAATTCTTTATTGGTTGATTGCACTCAGTATTGTAGTATTATTTGAAAATGGATGCATTGAGGCATAACACAATTTACACAAACATAAGAATCATGAGCTAAAAAATACACTTCATATTGCATAACATACTGAGCGCATTCGTAGTTGTTCTATATACAATTTTCGAGCTTAGAAGTAACGAATACATTACATTTGGATAATAGAAAACATTTAACTTTCCCCATGTGCCATTATAAAACTTCCAATCAGAAAAAAGCCCTGTCAACAGAATCTATACCGTCAGCTTCCATGAAACTTATATTATAAAAAAGGATATATGCAGGCAATGAAATAAAAAGTTAACAAAAGTAGTGCTTTACTTGTAAGTTAGTCTTATACTTAATACGAAATAAATAAGAATTGCATATATAGTAAAGAAACCAAAATCAAAGATAAATAGCTCTAACTGTATAGTGCCAACGTCTCTTTTAAACATAGACAATCCTATATAAACATTCTCATTATACATTTTTCGGTTAACCAGTCAAAGCACTAGAGGATACTGGTATATCCCATATCTCTTGTTTTAATGGTAGTAAATGAAACCACTAACATATTTTGCTGCAGGTGCAAAAGTATTGATATTACAGACACTTATATGTTCTTTATGCATCAGTGACATTTCCGTTCATATTATAATATATACAAAATGCAAAATAACATAAAAATAATACCTTGACAAAATGCCTAAATGTAATAAGTTTTGCAAAAGACGTGTTATGTCATTTTTATTCTGAATTATAAATTACGATCAGAAACGCATGCCGTTATTATAAAGAAAATAACGAAGCGAAATGTAGCTTTGTTTACTCTTGTATTGTACTTATATTGTGGGTACAGTATGCATAATTTTATTAATAGTGACAGAAAATCACTTTATATGTTGAAATAAATCACTAGATACACAGTTTTAAACATACCTATTTGAACAATATTTAAACGTCTGTTTGTGCGATGTATTGTTTTTTGAAAATCGGATTTAATAAACTACATATATGATCGAAAGCCACTGTGTCGTTTGTATTAAAAAAAACACCCATTAAGGAAAACAATTACGATGGAGTACATTCATCATTTCATCTCTGGCAAAGACTTGACTATATTTCAAATTTGATTCACGGCAACAGAAACATTTTCAATCTCATTCAAAGAGATGATTATCTAATTTCTAAAAATATTCTATATCATTTGTTGATAAACCGAAATAGAAATAATGGTTCACCATAATTGTCATTTAATGTAGTGAGATAAATTGTACTGTTGGCTGTCTTCATTTCAAACGAAATTTTAAAGATCTGTCAAGTAGTGCGATAGGGTTTTGAGAGATTGTAATATAATCCATAAGGATTAACGTTCTATAGAATGTCATTTTGCTTTATCAATTAGTTTTGAACGATTTAACTGAGGTCTAAAATCAGAACAACATTACATTAATTGATTTGCTTACAACATATTGGGTGTAAGATACGGTTAAAGGAAATATATGCAAATGAGAATCACGAAATGCACAATTCCAAAATTATCCAATTATCCAATTTAATTATAATTTTAAATATCATCGAATCATATTTGTATTTGAGTTCAAGTGTTAAATGCCTTTGTATTTTTTTTAATAATATTTCTAAATGAAAATTGTTCTCGATCAAATAAAAAAAACGGAGTAGGCCACTCATGTGAAATTTTGTAACATTTGGAAGTCATAGGATCAGACTTTTATCAAAGAAAGTCCGGTTAAAATATTCAAGCAATAATGCAGGATAAGGGTTACATAATGGCAAAATATACGAAACAATATTTTATAAAAGCAGTAACATCATGCTGTTTTAATATAGATGTGGTAATATCTAAATAAAATTACATTAAATGCAATGCATAATAATGCTTTATACGTGTATAAGAAAATTATACTTAGGGTAGTACTCCCCTAATGCGCTATCTCCATGTTGAAGAGTATTCAAATAGGCTAGAATCACAGTCAGGTGAATTGAAACTGAGGGGCGTGGGTTCAAACCTAAAAAGGGGCAACTTTTTTTCCTTCTTTTTTATTTCTTTTTAACATTTTTTATGAATTTTGCAGATCCCTAACGGAAGGAAAAAGTGTTTATTTTTAATTAATATATAATTATTGTAGGTATTTATTTTCTAAATAATGCCAAATTTAATAGCAAATATGATACCAGATATTTTCAAAATTTATTAAAATAAAAACTGCACGGTAAAAGTATTTTATATTTTGCAAGACCAACCAATATACATTTACGAAAATTTAGGCAAACTGCCCCTCATTGTGGAAAACTTTTGGGATATTTCAAATAAGGCTTGTTACATAGGGAAATGGTCAAATAAGTGTTTAAAGTGGATGGGGTAGGGTTACATTTTTGTATATATTTAAAACATTTCGTTTAGTGACAATCATTTTGCTCGTTTAATTTGTTACCTGGATGTTATTGTTTGTTTCTTAACAATGAGCAATAGGAAAACATTTTTCACAATGATGGTATGATAGATTATTATAGTGTCCTCATTTCTGAAAAAAAAAGCACCTAATGGAAAAGTTTTAGTTCAGAAAAATGTCCATAACTCATAAACCACACGGTAAATATTGCTTAAATTTTGCATACAGGTGACATTTTAGGCATATAACTGTCCTATGTTGTTAATTTTACAGTTCCTTATAGTGATCATTAGGTGTGTACTACCTTAACACTATATTTAAATGCCATTTTACTAAATAACAATATGCGGATGATATTGCGAATGCAAATCCGCTTCATCGGAAATTAACAAATAGAAGGCTATCAGTTAAGGTTCTTTTGGATACTTTAAGTCATTTCAATGTTGATCTTGCTCAAAATGCAAAAGGACGATAAGAGCAGCAATAAGGCAAATTAAATCTGCCGTTTTTTGTATAACATATGTTCTTGACAAAAAAGCAAAAAAATGCACAAACACAAAGTCTTTGTCCTTTTAACTGCATTTACTCATTTTAACCAATTTAAGTGCATGTCTAATTACTGTTTTAAATACCATGTTTCTACAACAGAGACATTTTGGTTGTACATGAAATGTTTGAATATCAAATATATTAGTGACTCAGCGTTAATATATAACACCACATCTGAAAGGTAGGCTAGGTATAATGTTTGTTTGTAATAATGTTAGATATCCTTGAGATACCACTGGAATGCATGAAAAGACAGATTCGTATTAAACAGATTCCCGTTGCAACAGAAACAGCAAAAAAGCATTATAAAGATATTTCCTAAGGATTACCTACCTCACTCTTTGATACACAGTTGATAAATTGTATAAAAACGCAACTTTTTTTTGTTTTTGTTTATTGATTTTTCTATCAAAATACGTTCCGATGCATTTGCAAACATGAACTCAAACCTCTATTTTAGCTCACCTGAGCAAATGCTCAGGGTGAGCTATTAGGATCACTCTTCGTCCGTCGTCTGTCGTCCGTTGTCCGTTCACACTTTTAAAACGACATCTCCTCTGAAACCATAAGGCAGATCATAATGAAACTTCACAGGGATGTTCCTTGTGTGAAGCCTTAACAAAGTTGTTCAAAGAATTCCATTCCATGCAGAACTCTGGTTGCCATGGCAACCAAAAGAAAAAAACTTTAAATACCTTCTTTTAAAACACCCAAAGAGCTAGAGCTTAGATATTTGGCATGAAACATCTTCTAGTGAGTGTCTACCAACTTTATTCAAATAAAAGACCTGGGGTCAAAATACGCCCCGCCCCAGGGGTCATTGATTTTCCCTATATGCATATGGTAAAAACTTAAAAATTCTTCTTTTAAAGAACCCAAAGAGCTAGAGCTATGTAATTTAGCATGAAACATCTTCTAATGGGTGTCTACCAAGTTTGTTCAAATAAAAGCCCGGGGTCAAAATTGGCCCCGCCCCAGGGGGTCATTGATTTTCCCTATATGCATATAGTAAAAACTTAAAAAATCTTCTTTTAAAGAACCCAAAGAGCTAGAGCTAAGATATTTAACATGAAACATGTTCTAATGGATGTCTACCAAGTTTGTTCAAATAAAAGCCCTGGGGTCAAAATTGGCTCCGCCCCGGAGGTCATTGATTTTCCTTTAATGTGTATAGCAAAAACTTAAAAATTTTCTTTGAAAAAAACCAAATAGCTAGAGTTTAGATACTAAGCATGAAACATCTTCGAGTGAGTGTCTAACAAGTTTATTCAAATAAAAGCCCTGGGGGCAAAATTGGCCCCGCCCGGGGGTCATTCATTTTCCTTATATGTGTATAACAAAAACTTTAAAAATCTTCTTTGAAAAAACTCAAATAGCTAGAGTTTAGATATTAAGCTCGAATCATCTTCTAGTGAGTGTCTGCAAAGTTTGTTCAAATAAAAGCGCTGGGGTCTAAATTGGTCCCGCCCCAGGGGACATTGATTTTCCTTATATGTGTATAGCAAAAACTTAAAAATCTTCTTTGAAAAAACCTTAATAGCTAGAGTTTAGATATTAAACATGAATCATCTTCTAGTAAGTGTCTATAAAGTGTGTTCAAATAAAAGCCCTGGGGTCAAAATTAGCCCCATTCCGGTGGTCATTGATTTTCCTTATATGTGTATAGCAAAACTTTAAAAATCTTCTTCTAAAAATCCGAATAGCTAGAGTTCAGATATTAAGCATGAAACATTTCTAGTAAGTGTCTACAAAGATTGTTCAAAAAAAAGCCTTGGGTCCAAACTGGCCCTGCCCCAGGTGTGTCATTGTTTTTTAACTATATGTGTAAAGAAAAAACTTGACCAGCTAGACCTTAGATGTTTAGCATGAAACATCTTTCTAACGGGTGTCTACCAAGTTTGTTCAAATAAAAAGCCTGGGGTTAAAACTGGCCGCGCTACGAGGGCCTATATACAGAGTGAGCGACTTCAGGGCCATCATGGCCCTCTTGTTGATGTGCACTGTCGAAATAATGTCAACGCTGTGTGTTTGATCTGTGTGAACAAATCTCTATAATTTTCTTATCAGTTCTTTGTTTGTTTGGTTTTTTGTTGTTTTTCTTTGTCGTGTTTTTTTCTTTTCCTTTCATAGTTGCATTATTTTGGTTGCTTTTTTTTAATACTTCGTCTTCTTTTGTTTGTTCGTTAATTCGTGTCAATATCAAAACGCATGTAGCACTACTAAATACAGAGATACTAAAGTATTACAGAAAAGATGAAACGAGTGCTGAGTTCACAAAAGGAAGCTATTCATAATATTTTAAACATAACACAAAATTAGTAAAATGTTGAACTTTAATCTTTTGTCGTTGCTAGGTTGCCTCGATCTTTTATAAACGATATTCTTTCTTATTGTTATTATTATACCTTTAATTAAAAAATGGAGTACATTGTACCTACTAAGACGTTTTATAAAATACACATACAGAGCAACGGAAAAGTAATGATTTCAAGTAAATAAGTACAAAAATATTTACAAGAATAATTATTACATTTTTAAAAGTTTCAATTAATTAATTTGTATACATAATCAGTGTCCAAGATAACTGAACCAAATTGAATTAAAAAAAAAGATCATTAACAATCAAAGCATGTACAAATAGATTAATTTATATAGAAACAAATCAATACAAATTAGATATGAAAAATGTTCATATCACACGCATCTATACATGGGGAAGTATTTCAACCAACTCTGGCGTAATATGAGACAGATAGCGGTTACATAACATGTTGTATTTTCTTATGTTCTGCATTTATGTAATGTTGTTACTTTAATATTAACGAGTTTATTATGAAATTGAAACACAAACATACTAACAAAATATATACAGATATCTTTTTAAAGATATACTATGCTCATGTTTTAATAAGGCATTTTTATCACAGAAATTCATTGAAATCTATACAATTTGTATTGAATTAAAGAATGAATAAACCATGTATTGGAAGCTGTGTTCCTTATTGCAGGTCGAGTAAAGTTGGTCTTTTCTTTAAAAAACTGCCAGTAATTAATGACGCTATATATTCATATTGTAACCATATAAAGTGTGTAAAAGTTTAAACATATCTACTTTATGTGAAGTCAAAACATGTTCATTTTATATTTACAAAGAGACTGTAGAAATTATCAATATTTTCAAATTATATTAATCATATAAATCAAATTTGAGCATAGTATATCTTTAATTTTCTTTCGATGCATATGTGTTTTATAACCATGTGTGTCTCATATGAATGTATCTTTCAAAATGAAGTAAATGGATAAGACCAGAACTTGTGCCGTTATGAATATATACGTCACATTAACAGAGATCATCTTCCTCCCGAATACTGTGTTTCATAAAAAACACGTTACAATTGTAAAAAATATATATCTATCTCAAAATATTCAATACTTTGTTCAATTTGGATAATGCTTTCAAGTGCAAATAATTCACAACCTACCACCGAAATGTGTTTCACAAGAGAAAGATAGATAACAAACATATATCGCTGTCATAAAAATTAGATACAGGCACTAACTGAAGGTAAGACTAATTCTTCCTACTACGAGGCATTTCTATGATTTATAAATGTGTAATAAATTTGGTGTAACAGTGCAAATTGTATAAATCCAGATTATAGTTTATATAAGACACAGGTGCAATGAATTATTTGCATTTTGTTTCAGGAAATATTAAGATTTATGTGTTGAAAACACTCCAGTCTATTTAACCATTGGTTGCCTGTCCGTGTTAATCATTATAAGTATTTTTAATTTCACCTCTAGAAATCAAAAGTATAGAACACAATAGATATCAGTTTATGATATTCTTGAGACAATGTTCATCAATTATGTGCAGTAAACCATAACTCCCAGTAGTATGTTGCAACACTTATTTGTTGATGAAGGTATAATAATTCTAAATTGCTTGTGTGCTACATCGTGAGCATTTCTTTCAACAGTATTCAAGAATTGTATTTACTTTATCAAAAAAAAAAAAAGAAAATAACAAAAACGTGTGATTCATTTTACGTGTTTTATACAACTACACGTTAAAAGCAGCTTGTTTATTGAAAATGTTTAAACATTTCAAAATACGTCAGATTTTAAAACGAGACTCTTGTCAAAACGAGGCTATTTCCAAACTCGTCAAATTTTCTTATAAGGTCAGTGCCTTAAATGTTCTTTATCATTGCATTCTCAGTGTATTTCTCTCTCATGATATAGTCTATGATTTTGTATACGATCTATGTGTGACATGCTTTGCGTGTTTTCAACAATTACTCAGTATAAGTATACTTTGTTATGCTCAATAAATAATGAAAAATGATCGATATTTAATTCAATTGTAAATTTGTAAAGGGATGTTGGTACTAGGAATTAATGTAGAGAATTTACAAAGTACCACCGGAATGCACTATAACAGTTGAAGTGTATTTCAACACACCTTGCTGAATAATCACAGACACATTTTACAGGCATAGCTAAATCTTGCAACTGTGGAGAATCAAAGGTAATTTTATGAAGTAATATAATGTCTAGATCATAATGCAAATTGCATAAGAGCTGTTTATGAGATCTTTAATATATAGAACACTTTTTAAACACACGCGTGCAATGAAACCTTTACATTGTGTTACAAGCAAGCCACCTTACATCATATTAAATGTAAATTCAAGATAAAGCCAATGAGTTGCATATGAAGTAAAGAACAAAACTGCACCATTCATTTTGGAAGCAGATAAGTACTTGTTGGGTAGGTAGATTTATAAGACCAGACGAAATAATATAAGCATATTAAAGAGTAACAGTACTGATGTTATATAGCAAATATTTAGAATATCTTTTAATTCTCTGAGCATCTTGACTCGTAACACTTAACGCCTTGACACACGACGGAATACAAACTACAAATTCACCATACACATGATTATCATCATCAGTTACTTGAAAGTACTTTCTTTTATTAAACAAATCGATACATTAACAAAATAAATCTAAGTCATTTTTATTAAATCAGATATAGAATACAAATACTATGTCAGCTGTAATATCCCGCGGTAAATGGTGTCACATACTCCTTTTTTATATCTAGATTAAAAGGTTTTATTTGTTTTACGCTCTTGTTTAAATGAATTATATCTTCTTCAAAAAAGACTCGAAGAAGAACAATTAGAAACTGACAATAGTCATTGACGGACTTTTAGTAAAATGATGTTCTATTTCATTAAAACACAAGTTTGAAAAGATTATGACTAAAAACTATTTCTGTCAGCATGCAAGTATATAAATAAGCGTATAAGTATGTATGCTATAGGTCAACGTCTACCGTGAGATAAAAAGTAATGCCACCAAACGATTTTAAATATAGCCATTTCTCTCGTCATAATAGCATACAATTGTTTTTAAACTTGCATTTTTATAGAGATATCTCAATTGGATTTAGAAACAATTTAGGTTTGTTATGTTGTCATTTATGTGCCCATGACTGCATGTACAGGTACGTGTTTGCCCTAGTGATCTTAACGACATTATATTAAATAATACTTTGTAACTAAAATTTGATTCAATACAGAGTAGCACTAAATCTCTTTATTTATATTTTTATATTAATACAGGATTTAAAAGACAGGATTTACGAGCTCCTACCTGAGTGTGGTTAAATCTACAGGTAGGTATATCTATCTCAAACAATCATTGTGCAATAGAAGAAGCCACAAAAATGTTGCAAGTATAACCAATACTTAAAATTATAGTGTATCAATGTTACAAAAGTATAATAAAGGTAATGCCATTATGCAAATTGAATAAGACCTGTATATTTCATATTGTGCATCACAAATTACATATACGCGAAAACTTAAAAAATTCTTTATAAGAAACAGGTACAACAAAACATTTACACTTCTTTCTGTTACTGTAACAGAAACTCGTTCAAAACAAACTGTTCAAACAAATCATTTCATATTTAATCATCTTCATTTTTTTAGTGTTCGTAAAGAAGCTAAATACGGTACCTATTTAAAATTCAATTCTTGCAGTACCGCTTTTATAAAGTAGGACGCTATGAAGTGCACATGCGACGAAATTGTTGCAATAACAATTTGCCGAGATATGAACAATATCTATGATGAAGGAAACAATATAAAGTTCCTTGTACAAAAAGAGGAATAAAGGTCAAAGATACAAGTGCACTGTTATAATTTAGGAAAAGATACATTATTTGAATTTGGATATCACGTACCTTTCTTATGTTGCCATAAATGTGTAAATTGATAAAAATGCGTTGCTGGTTTGCCATAGTAGTTCATAATCCCTGTAAACCGACCACATAACACTACTTTCAAGTCATACTTTGTACGATATTCATTTTACTGTAATTACTGTTATTGCAGTACGCATTTGATATAGAATATATTGAAATAAAATGTATTCATTTTTTAGAGATATGTAACATACACACATGTTAATGCATCTATTTTATATTAGAAACAGGTGCAGCGGTACATTTACACTTGTTCTTCAGTCTGTTTATAACAACAATACATCAAGAATGCATCAGTAATACCTTCAGAACTATCTATTAAACTAAATCACACTATACATGTAGTAAGTTATTCGTTAAGTATTTTCTTTACTTGATATCACTGCTTGTTACTTACTTTGTAATCAATAGTTTATATAAGCAATTCATCTCTTAAATCCAATTTTTGTCTTCATTACATCCCGCCCCTTTCGCCCTTGTGTCCACTCCAGGTACTTTTTGGTGCCTTCAGGATGTCCTGCTTGGGTGTGTCCGGGGGCGGCGTCCTGTGACCGTTGCCTTTGCCTTGTTGATCTTTATTCTTAGTATATGTGTACGCTGATGATATCTTTATTAGAAATTCTCGTAAAAGATCAAAATTATACAGAAAGACAAGAAGAAAAAAATGAATGTAGATTGCAGCAAGAATATGCACAAAAATAGAAACAATGTCTCTGAGAGCCTACCTTATTTCATAACATACCCAATCATGACATCCTGTACAAGTTTCGAAAGGTTACGACAAACATAGGCGAATGTATTCTTATAAAAAAGATAGGGAGCATTATGAAAAGCAAATTCAAATAATTCATCAAAACACTAAATTTACATGTCAATGAATCAATCATTTTTTGGTTATTTGCAAAAAAAAATTAAACGTGTATGCTTCAATTCAAACGCTATGATGAGTGTGTTGTTAAATAATTTCAGAAAAGGAGAATTCGTCATGTAAAACAATAAAATTGATAATTAAAGTATAATTAGTTCAGATATAAGCAAAACGTGTAAGTACATGCAAAACAACTTTTAATGATACATACTGTTTTAAAATACGGCATGTCTATTGCAATATCTGTCGATATATTAAAAGAAAAGTTTGCAATGAAGCCAATGTTAAGTTACATATACAGAAATGGATACATCCCTAAGATAAAAGTGTATTGTTAATCATTGAGGGTAATAACTTCATGTGGGGTAGATCTCGGTTTCTTTGAAGTCAGGCGGAAGAAAATATTCGGGGTGTTGAAAGGATTTATCGATGCCATGCAGCGAATAACTGAAATACTATGTGCATGACGCGCTTTTATTAAAATCATTATTTGATGTAAGAATGTAGAGATTTAGATATATCTAATTGTCTTTTATTATAACCTTAGTATGTTAATTTTTCATGTACGCTTGCTTAAATGAATATTCAAGCAATCGTTTGACTTATTAGCCTAAAGAACAAAATTACAACAACGTTTTTCAAAATGTATTCATATCATTTATTACCTGATTTGAAATCTGAACTTACAAGATTCCACCAAACTGTTATAATAAAGTTAGATTGATATTAAACATTTCTTTCTTCATGAAGTTCAGTCACAATAGAGTGTGTATCTGTAACCTTTAGCTATGCATATGACTAAATAAAGTATGCATAAGTCTGTGGAACAAATTATAAAATGAATTGCTCCAATTTGTGACCTAATATACACGTTAACAAAATATTACACGTTCGATTATCAGTTTTAAATTTGAAACAGGTACATCGATAATACTTAGTTCCCTTCCTTAACGGAAGTATTTTGCTTTTTCGTTTTAAAACAAAGTTTAGATAGCAGTTAACCTTTTTCAAATCGTTTTAAACGTTTGATAGTTTTCCTTTCTTCAGATGGAATATTTTTTAAACAAACTTATACATGTATATGTACATACAAATATTCCAACTTAACCTTTGAACAATATTGCATATTTTTAGAGTAATCATTGTCCGTCCTTCCGTCCGTGCTTGCGCGCGTGCATTCACTTTTGTCATTGTCCTTGATTTATTGAAATTGGCAATTTTCAATTTGTCTCGCGCGTAGCTCAAAAAGTATTTGACCTTAAGTCATGAAACTTCACATGAATGTTGGTTGGTCATGTGTTATTGTGCATCAGGGTGCTTGCTTGTGGATTTATTCAGTATTTGAGATTAATTGCCCTTGACTTAGTAAAAGATTTTGCAATTTTTAAGTTGTGTCGCGCGTAGCCCAAATATATTTGACCTAGAGCCAGTAGATTGATAAAACATAGATTGTGGGGGCATCTGTGTCCTAGTGAAACATTTCAATGTGCAACCAAACTGGTTTAATGCATACTTAAAAAAGTATGTAAACGGTTATGCAAATTTTGTTCATTTTTTTGCTATTCAAATATTTAGATTTATCTAAATTAAAAACAAGATGTTATCTCACTTTAGAAATTTAAATTACTAAAAGTCAACATAAAAAAGTGATGAGAAGTGACGTCTTTACAATGTCTCGAATGAAACTATATTAACATCACTTATTTCTGATGAATAGTTCGTTCTTGCACACTCAGTGGGATGTGATATTTATAAAATATAGAAAAAACATACAAAAGAAAACTAACAACTAGGGAAAAAAAAAATAAAAGTGAAAAAATTGACTTTTTGAAACCGGGGGAAACAAAAATTGAAAATTGTATACTTTTTACTAGTTTTTTCCATTTTTTAATCACATAAAATTTAGAATTTTTGAGCTTTGGGTTTATGTAAAACAACATATAAAAAGCCATTTACATTTTTGCTGAAAAAAAAAACCCCAAAGGGAAAATATTACAATTTTTATTCATGAAAAGTAGTTAATAAAAAGATCGCAAATTTAGATTTTTTGGGGAGCCCTTAGATCATACACTTGCAATAATTTCAATTAAAATTTGTTAAGAAAAGTTTTTAAGCTAAAGACATTTAAACAAATACTTTATCGAATACCCGAAATTTTTTCAATTTTTTATAACCGGGGTTGTTTTTAAGATAACTTAAATTGTCAAATTAAAACTTCGGAAAGTCTTGAATGAGCATTTTGCTAAAAATACTTTATCACGTATTTGTTTCTGATAACTTTTTTTTACAAGAAATCATATTTGAATATATATATTTAGAAACAATCATCGTTAATTTGAGTTGCTTTTTATATGTTATCATCTTCGAAATTGTCAACTCAAAAACAGCATTCTTGTGAACATGAATTTATCAGGTTATGGTAAATAACAAAAACGATGTTAAGATCATTACGAGTTTTGTCAATTACTTAATTGCGGTTTTTATTAAACGTTGGCATTGTAAAAACTGTGAATAAAAACTTAATATCTGAGTTAAAGTTGTTTTTTCGAAAGGTTATAATAGAACAAAATGGAAAAATGCATTTTAAAGTTATCGTGATTAAAGATTTGTTTACTGCTATTATTGAGTATTCTATCAAAATTGATCTTTGTCTTCATAATAACAACTTTCAAACGTTCGGACTGTTAGACTAAGTATGTAATACGGCATATATTTAGCAGTGTCTTCCTGTAAATTACTTAAATACTGTGTATAGGTTCTCGCTATCATAACATTATCCATTTGATATCAAAGGTATTTCTTTACAAAAACGTTAATGGATTTTGAATACGACTTTGGCATGTTAGATTACCATGCATATATGCATCCATGAATGTGCACGTGTGTGTTAATTATAGACACATTAAATGCTTCCCATGGTGTTAAATAATATACTTTTTATCATATCTTTATATATCTACAGGTACAAGTAACTAAAAACTAAAATGTAAAGAATTTTGTAAGCTCCCAATGGAATGTGTTACAATCAATGTAGATTTATATCAAACACAACTTCTTGCAATAGAAAAAGCCACAAATCATTTGATAGATATAACTAATTCTTCTTACTATGGGATATTTATGTGCGTGCTGAAAGTATGATAAAGTTCATATATGAATGCAAATTTTACAAGTCTTGTTTATTTTAACTTCGGAATAGAACAATATTAACACATTGAAGCATCAGTTTAATACGAGGGATGATCAAAAATTAACCGGACTTTGTAAATGATTCTTAACCTGTTAAATGAATTTACATAACAATACACGGAAAATAAATCGGAATCTATCCCCTAAATGATACAAAAAGTACCAACAAGAAATATTAACAAAGAAAAAAGTTATGCTGTTATTGGCATGCACATGTAAAGCAATGCGGCGCCCGGTATAACTTTAAAATTGACGTTAACGACGTCACAAGTGTATTGTCCTTAATGGAGCAGATTTTTACTCATTCACGGAGTAGGCCAATATGTGGTACAGTCATGCTATTGATGATGCGGTTCCCCTGCCTATATATATTTCTGTACAAGTGGGTATCATATTGTAGTGTAATAGAATGAATGATGATAAAGAGCTCCTGTAATGACGCAAACTTCCGTTATTTCCTTATGTAACTTGATTGTTGAAAAAATCGCACATGCCATTAACTATATTATGTATTACAAATAATGTAAAATAATGTTGCTGAATGATGATGTATCATACATACGAAAAAATAACAGAATAATAAAACTATGATCAAAATTGTCATTATTTCAAAATGAATAAAACGCATAGCCAATTTGAACAGTGGCTGTTAAATTGTTAACACAATTTCTCCATAAGACTACTGCGTAAAATTAGAAATTAATTGATACAATTGTAAACCAAGAATACAATACATGTAATTAATGCGTTAACTATTATCAATTTAATATCCTCAAAGTTGACTGCACCGTCCCGTAGTTACTGTCGAACATCGTTGACAATGTCGCAGTCAATCGACTGTCATTTTTCAACGTCTTGGCGATTGACGTCACCAACGTCCTTGAAAATGTATTTTTTCTGTCTCTCCCTTACTTGTTTCTATTTCTCCTTTCTTAATCTTTTAAGCTAATCAAAAAATATGTGTGGCTTTCTGGGGAACTTTTCCCTTGATAGCCATAATCTTTTTCTACGTTTTAAACAGTTTCTCGTCTTACATTTGACAAATCTTTCCTATTGATCGATTTTTCCGATACATTTCCGACGACATAGTTTTAACGCGAGTATTTCATTAACATGTGACGTTTGAATTGTGATTGTAATATAAAATATGGTTTAATGAAGTCATTTTTACTGAACAACGTCAAAAGATATGGTTACATGACGTTTTGACGTATTTTGAAATCTAAATGTTACCATATTGTAAAATACACGCAGCATTAAGCGTCTCATGTCAAGGCGAATTTACGCACTCGCCGGGTGTGCGTTACCATGGTTTTTGAATTCGCTGTTACGGACAAGCTATTTGCGTTATCAGGTTAGATATAGTATCAGTTTACAGGTATTGTTTTCCGATTAAGTGTGATATATAACAATAAGTAATAGGATGAAAATTCTTCAATTGCCAGTCACAGTCCGGTTTATTTTTGATCATCCCTCAATTCAGAACAAACCACTGCATAGATAAGCATAAACCATTATTGACTGTTTGTGTTGTTTGTTAGATTTCCATTGGAACATTAAGTCTTGTTCAGTAAATGAATTATTTTTTTAACTTAACACTTGTAAAATTATAGACAAACACACTTTAGCATTTTTAATGATATGCTAAACAAATAACTTTTATATGCAGAAAACACTATACGTTCAGATAGAAAAATAATGCTAGTATTCGACTAGTTCTATATTTGAAAACTACACGAAAGGAAATTCCTACCCTGTACAACTGTTTGTAGCTTTGACATCATACTCGCGAGTTTCTTTTTAATGTGTTCTTGCAATCATTTTGTTCAAAGAAAAAGTTATATTCAAAATAAACTGGTATTAAATTCCACTTGAATTGATCATGTTTCTTTTTATTTTCTCGGCTTTTAGATTTATTTATACAAAGTTATTGCCATTTCAATGTGTAAATGTTAAACCTTTTTAAATCTGATGGAAAGGGGCGTAGTCGTAGATTGCAATTGTCATTGCCGTCAACTAATGGGCTCAATCAAATAAAGGTGAAAACGGAATTCCTCAAGAACGCCCAAAACGAGAATAATTTGATTAAGTCTGTTCATGGGCAGTACTGGAAAGTGCAAGTTACTGTTCATGCCCCTACGTCTGGTTTTAGAAGGATTCAACATTAAACCATGAAAATATTGAATTTTTGAAATTAAGAAACATTTAGAAACATCCGCAAACAAACCATGCGTTCAACAGTTTCAATTTTGCTGTTTTGGACAACCTTTCTTGTATTTAATTCAAATACTGCAATTGTAACCTTTGAATAGAGAAAAAATGGAATCTCCTAAGGCCGTCATACGTACAGCTTCCAATGACTTAGACAATTTATAGGGTATTGCCATATTATTCACTCGCTATATCACATGGAATGATCATGATGAAGTTATACATCAGTCCACTGATAATATAATTTGGAATAATATAAGGTGAAAAATTACAATTATTTATGGAAAATAAAGGTTCATTTGGGCTTATTTGCATTTCTTCGAATACCGTGGAAAGCGGAAACTCCAGATGTTAAACGGAAATAACAATGTTATGCAATAAATGACTAAAAACTGTTAACATATACTCTCTGCTATTATTTCCATGGAATATTAAATGTTTTTAGAAAAAGGTAAATCGAATTTGGATCTTATGTAAGGTAATTATGGTGATATGCATGTTTTTTAATCGGTTAACTTGCAATGCAAGATTATTTCTTGCCAGAGTGACATACACCACATTTTCCTTTGAAGACTGGGCGCAAAAGAATACTGTTAACGATATTGACCATACCTTGCTTCATGCCTTCAAAGGTACATTAATAAATGATTTTATTGGTGGCGAATTATTGAGATCTGAAAGGTATTATTACTATTTATTAAAACATATGAAGATTAATATTAAAAATATTAGTTGTTATAACAATTTCATCAAAGAAAATTGTTTTTTAAGAATAGACTCATTCATGTTACTGTAAACAATAATTGTGTAAGGCCTGTTTATGAAACTTTTTTCTGTGGAAAAACATAGACTCTGGTGCAGTGATTTAGTGTTATTTTTGCTACAACGTACATATATTTTAAGCAAGTCATGCCATAGAAAAAAAAGATAATTTTATCCATATCGTTATTGCTTATTGGTCAATTTAGTGAGAGTAATTAGTAACATTTCATTTCTAAAGTATTTGACAAAATTGATAACCGGTTTATTGACTTATGATTGGTTCAGAAAAAAAACACTCTTATCAATATTCATAAACATGTTGCATGCGAATTTTTCTATTTTCCTGATTCAATATGTTTCATCAGGATCAATAAGGTTTTTATGTGCTTTACATCTTACTACACTCAATCAACTACACTAAAAGAAAATTTTAGAATGCTAATATAATAATTATCAGGTTAGGGTTAATCGCTTACAGGAAATTTTGATAGAACTAAATTTATCAAACATTGCAGACCGTGAAAGACTGTTCGCATTGCAGGAATGTCAGGTAAAAATAATATATATGAGTAAAGATGGGTTTGAGATTTTTTTAATATTCGTCCATTTCAGCTGGGCATGCTTTAAAATGATACTATGAACAATGTTAAAAAGTTGACTTCTGCAGTCAAAGCCTTTTAATGTTAGCAGTTTATATGTACGTGTTCATTGCATGTAGAAAGCTTTCATATATGCCGGATGATTTGGCAAAATTGTTGCAATAGCCTTATGTCGATATATCAAAAGGAAGGTTCACAATGAAGTTAATTATAAGAGGTATATATACAAATGTAAAAAGGTCTTAGATAAAAGTGCAGCATTAATAATTAACGGTTACAACTTTATATGTAATATATAAAAAAATCTTTGAAGCCAGACTGAAGAATATAATATCCATGGAGTAGAGTAAATGTACTGGTGCCATGCTGCAGAAACCTCAAAACTGCATTCTATTTAAATTTTCATCTTATCAAAACATATCTATTCTTTATAATTTGTATCTGAAAGATACTTAGATGAGCAAAATATCATGAATAGAATCATAGTATTAATGGGTTGAAGGAAGAAGTTGAATACTTTTGTTTAACAGGATAATTGAAGGACCATTATATGTTACCTTGTATAAGCATGTCAATGATAATTGTCATATAATCATAATACCGAAATTGACAGGTTCGCACCAGTACTAAATAACTGAAGTTTGATAATCTAACAGCAGACTATCTTATCAGGTGAGTAGTTTTTGTCCTTGTTCTTTCATTTTTTGAAGGCATCTTAAAGGTATGTGAGGAATGTTTGATGTAATTTACAGCAATCCAGATATTGCACTTTGGCGTATTGATTTTCATATAATACAGACGTTAATTGGTACAAAAATGTTTTCATAAAATCTTTTTTTCAACGAAAGTGTCTTGCTTACTGAGAGAAAGTCCCAGTGGGAATCACATGAAGTTCCAAAATACACCTTTCAGATTCGATAAACTGATTTGCAGAATGATATAACGCACATTTATTTTACATTAGGTAAGAAAGCAGTTAGTAGGCTTTGTCTTGATTAAAGTATATTTGTATCAATAGAGAGATTTTCAGTAAGCTTTTGTCTTGTGATATCCATTATACCTTAGAATCGGTTAAAAGTCATTTTTATTAAGAGTTTCAGACCGAAAACTGTTATCAGTTATTAAAAGGTTTTAAAACTGAAATATCGTTGGATCAGAAAAATAAGTTACTTAGTTGTTTTGAGGGAAATAATTGCGTTCCTAAGTACATGTAGTATTAAGTCTTCAAAATTAAACACTATCAGTCTAACACTAAAGATATTGTTTTATAGAAAAATAAGTTTCCTTAATAGAATTTCTTTACAAATAAAATAACAAGAATGTAAATTGAGTTTCGAAAAACATATCAGTTAATCATCTGCAAATGCTAATACAGTAATACTTAAACATGTTTATTTTTATTCAACAAAAATGATGTTCATATTAACTTTTCTGTAAGACGTTTGTTTCAAAAACGCCGAAAAGTATTTTGATTTTTATTTAACTCTGTGTAAAGGTATGCAGTTATAAAGCATGTCATAGGAAAGTTTGTTGACTTCAAACTAACCGCAGTAAAAACATTAAATAAGTATAGAAGCACTTAATATTCTATACATTTTGCATGCTGGATATTAAGTTTTAGATTTTTATGATGTAAAAAAAGATAAGGATTTTTATCTTCAATCAACTTCCTACGCAGGAGATACATTAAAAATATTTCTTTATTTTTTTATGGCGCTCCTACAAAATGTATGCATCTAAATGAAATCTTCCTTTATCATAAGTCAGTGGAAATTTAATGAATTGGAGTTCCAATTTCAACACCGCAAAATAATCAGATGAATTGATTTGTGAATCATGTTTAATCCCATCTGTAATGTTTTTGTACAAGTGGCAAATTCACGTGTTTTTAATTAACCGTGCTATTTAGCATTACATATTTTTTTCATCAGTTTTATTAAACAAACAAATTCCTTTTTCGTTCGTTAAAAGTTATTTGGAGACTGGAACCTAGTGATATATCGCCAATATGGTAGATTTGTAAGTAAAACCGTTTTAAGTTTTTTTGTGAACATTTTATACTTAATAACAAATCATGCTTCTCATGGCAGATCTGTTATATGAATATATTGCATGTACCAGGTATTTATTATAGAAAGAAAAAGATATCACAAAGGTTCTTAATTAATGTCATACAGAAAGAGCAAATAAATTGAAACAAGAAAGATTAGTGCAATTTCTGTTTTCTCTGAACCTCGCCCTATAATAGCTACGTTTCACTATAACAAGCAACGTGAGCTGGTGCGTAAGACATCTTTTAAGAAGAATACTTCCCTGAAGGAAGCTAACATTGGCATAGGGACTCAACTCCCTAAAGAGGTTCGAGATTCACGCAAACCCTTGTATGGCGTAATGCGGCAGGCAAAAATACTGACAAAAACGTTAAATTACCGGTAAGGAGCTTTTTATCAACGGACGACCGTACACTTCAGCGACCCATGAGCACATGGACTCCATTTAGGGGGGGTCAATAGCTATCCCTTAGCGTAGGAGCATGGATTATCAACGGATTAAAACGGAAGTTAGGGGACATTATTGACTATATCAAGTGTTTTAAAATTATTTTTTAAGTGAGACGTGGATTTCTAGTGAAAATGGAACAAATCTTAACATTGATAGTTTTGAAAGTATTCATTTATATGGAATTAAATCGAAACACAAAAAAACTGGACGTTTTCCGGGAGGTATTTCTCTATATCATAAAACATATCTTAAAGATAAAATAAGTTTAATTGAAAAAAAAACATCAATGGACTATTTTAGATAAAAATAGACAAAATTAAAATTAAAATATAGACTCTTTTTTTCACAGCATACTGATATTTATCTGTGCCATGTTTACAAGAGACCCACAAGTAATTATTCGTTTGTATTAGAAAAAAATGCTTTTGACTTTTTTGAGTGTTTAGAATCAAATATTGTTCATTATGAAAACTTAGGCCATGTTCTCATTATTGGTGACTTCTGATGATTACGATTTTATTATTTTCATAAATAAATGATACTTCAGGAGGTTTTACTTTTTGTAACGTTAAAAGTGCCAGAGTTTAGACTATCTTTTACTTAAATATGATACTTTCAAATATATGGACAATTTTTCTATAAATGATTTCAATGGATTCTCCGATCATGCGTGTATGTCTTTTGAATTAAAGTCTAAATTCAGTGTGACATTAGAGATTGACGGTACGAAATCAGAAAACACTCAAAATGATATTAAAACAATAGTTTTTGACACAAATAAGGTAAACTCTTTTTATTGCCTTTTACGAAATTTTAGTTGTGTTGACGTCAATGAATCTGCCACACAATTCACAAATTTACTTCTCAATCATTAAGCAGCTGAAACTGTATTCGGTAAGATAAATAACAAAAAGTTCAAAATTAAATACGAAAATCAGTTATGGTTTAATAGCAAATGTAAATTTTGTCCAAATTTTAAACACTTAGAAGTAAATTTTAAAGTTAATATTGTCACTGACCATCTTTAAACAAATTTGAAAATATCATGTATTCATCATCAAAAAATACGTTATATAACATAGCTAAATTTATTTGTTCTGCAAATAAAATTCGCATTCTTTAAGGCATCATATTCTGATAATACATGTAATATTGTATTGAAATGTTTCTCTTTGTCTGTTTGTTAAGCTCTTGTTAATTGTTTACTTCATGTCTTATCAATTGGACAGGTATATATGTTTATATTGTTTATCTTCTATAAACATTGTATAATGTTTCAGGCAATAAAATTTGAAATTGAAAAAAATTGCTTTCGCCCCGCGACCCAACCAAGCAAAAGGTCAAGATTTAATTGTAAAACGTCGGGCCGCGAAGCGAAATATTTATTGTTATATGTCGCTAATTTGTGTGCTGTTGTCCGCGCCCCGACAAATTATTCTAAAAAAGCTCGACTTTTCGCACTGCGTCCCCGCCGTTTTAGTTGTTAAAATCTCGACTTTTCGCCCCGCGTCCCCGCTAATTCGCGAGACTTCGCTCTGCACCCCTGCCATTTTTATTTTTTAATTCTCGACTTTTCGCTTGGCGGGGTCGCGGGGCGAAAACACGAAATGGCACAAATTAGCCACAATCTTTATTAATACTTTCTAAACAAAACAAAATATTCACGTCAAAGTAAATAAAGAACATTTGAACATGTCAAAGAAGAAAAAACTTACATTTTTTGTTTTTGTTTGTATTCTATTATCATCGGCTTTAGTTTAATGTACTTTTACCAAATAAATTAAACCCTAATCAGTTCTATAAGTGCAAATAAGATTATTTCAATTGTTTTTTTTTTTCTAATCAGATATCTTTTTGAAAGTTGACTTTATATCACCATTTTTTTCCAGATTCTTTTAAATGACATATCTTTTTCTATTGAACTCCTTCAGAAACATTTTGATCAAACATTTTCTTACATTAAAATAACCTAAGAATATTTTGAAAACGTTCGTGAAAGATTCCTTCAATTGTATGTGTGCAAAGTTATTCGCTAATGAAAAGACAATGACAGCTCCTCTTTTTGATAATCACCAGCAAAATTATATATATATACGAGTAACGTACAATGTTGTTTTCGGTTTTTGTAACTTTGGAATATTTCATTAAATTAGACAGAAGAAAAACTGATACAATAAATTCATTATTCATATGAACCAATTATGAATTACAACTCCGACAATAAGCTACATGTGCAATATAACTATTATCTGGCAGATTTAACAGTGCTACAGACTAATAAATTTCGACAAGAAGTATATAATATCATTTTGATAAACGCTTCTTTATAACAAACATCGATGTTATAATGGCAATGGAATAAATTACTGAATCAATGAATTGTTTATCGATCACTTCTTTGATGCAAAGTTGTTTTATTTCATAAGATGAAATTGATACATTAAACATAAAACATAATACTCTGAAGTATAAAAAAGAAAAGGAATATAGAATATTATTTTCTTATTATGGTTTGAATAACTTGTATTCATAATAATAACAAGAGGGCCATGATAGCCCTGAAGTCGCTCACATGTATAAAGGCCCCCGGAGCGGGGCCAGTTTAAACCCCAGGGCTTTTATTTGAACAAACTTGGTAGACACCCATTAGAACATGTTTCATGCTAAATATCTTAGCTCTAGCTCTTTGAGTTCTTTAAAAGAAGATTTTTTAAGTTTTTACTATATGCATATAGGGAAAATCAATGACCCCCTGAGGGCGGGGCCAATTTTTGACCCTAGGGCCTTTTATTTGAACAAACTTGGGTAGACACTCATTAGAACATGTGTTCTTGCTAAATATCTTAGCTCTAGCTCTTTGGGTTCTTTAATAAGCAAGATTTTTTTAAGTTTTTAGGTTAGTTTGCATATTAGGGAAAAATCAATTGACCCCCTGGGCGGGGCCATTTTGACCCTAGGGCTTTTATTTGAAACAAAACTTGGTAGACACTCACTAGAAGATGTTTCATGCTTAATATCTAAACTCCAGCTATTTGGGTTTTTTCAAAGAAGATTTAATTTTTGCTTCATACAAATATAGGAAAAATCAATGACCCCCGGGGCGGGGCCAATTTTGAACACCAGGGCTTTTATTTAAACAAACTTGGTAGCACACCAATATAGAACATGTTTTATGCTAAATATCTTAGCTCTTGGCTCTTTGAGTTTCTTTAAAGAAGATATTTTTAAGTTTTTTTACTGTACGCATATGACAAACATCAACTAACCCCCTGGGGCAGGGCAAATTTTGACCCCAGGGCTTTTTTATTTGACAAACTTTTGTAGGACACATGACTAGAAGATGCTTCATGCTTAATATCTTATAACTCTAGCTTATTTGGTTTTTTTTTTTTTTTTTTTTCAAAAAATATTTTTTTAAGTTTTTTGCTATACAACATTATTAAGCGAAAACATTATGACCCCCGGGGCGCGGGCCAATTTTTACCCATGGCTTTTTATTGAACAAACTTGGTAGACACCCATTAGAACATGTTTTCTTTGCTTATAATTATCTTTAGCTCTAGCTCTTTGAGTTCCTTTAAAAGAAATTTTTAAGTTTTAACTATATGGCATTTAGGGAAAATCAAAGGACCCCCTGGGGCGGGGCCAATTTTTCAACCCTAGGGCTTTTATTTGGGACAAACTTGGTAGACATTCACTAGAAGATGTTTCATGCTTAATATCTAAACTCTAGCTATTTGGGTTTTTTAAAAGAAGATTTTTAAGTTTTTGCTATACACATATAAGGAAAATCAATGACCTCCGGGGCGGGGCCAATTTTGACCCCAGGGCTTTTATTTGAACAAACTTTGTAGACATTCACTAGAAGATGTTTCATGCTTAATATTTTAACTCCAGCTATTTGGGTTTTTTTAAAGAAGATTTTTTTAAGTTTTTGCTATACACATATAAGGACAATCAATGACCCCCTGGCGCGGGGCCAATTTTGACCCAAGGGCTTTTATTTGAACAAACTTGTTAGACACCCATAAGAACATGTTTCATGCTAAATATCTTAGCTCTAGCTCTTTGAGTTCTTTAAAAGAAGATTTTTTAAGTTTTTACTATATGCATATAGGGAAAATCAATGACCCCCTGGGGCGGAGCCAATTTTGACCCTAGGGCTTTTATTTGAACAAACTTGGTAGACACTCATTAGAAGATGTTGCATTCTAAATATCTTAGCTCTAGCTCTTTGGGTTCTTTAAAAGCAGATTTTTTAACTTTTTAGTTTATGCATATAGGGAAAAGCAAAGACCCCCTGGGGCGGGGCCAATTTTGACCCTAGGGCTTTTATTTGAACAAACTTGGTAGACACTTATTAGAAGATGTTTCATGCTAAATATCTTAGCTCTAGCTCTTTGAGTTCTTTTAAAGAAGATTTTTTAAGTTTTTACTATATGCATATAGGGAAAAGCAAAGAACCCCTGGGGCGGGGCCAATTTTGACCCCAGGGCTTTTATTTGAACAAACTTGGTAGACACTCACTAGAAAATGTTTCATGCTAAATATCTTAGCTCTAGCTTCTTTTGGGTTCTTTAAAAGAAGATTTTTTAAGTTTTTTACTATATGCATATAGGAAAATCAATGACCCCCTGTGGCGGGGCCAATTTTGACCCTAGGGCTTTTATTTGAACAAACTTGGTAGACACTCATTTAGAAGATGTTGCATGGCTAAAAATCTTAGCTCTAGCTCTTTGGGTTCTTTAAAAGCAGATTTTTTAAGTTTTACTATATGCATATAGGGAAATCAAAGACCCCTGGGGCGCGTGCCAATTTTGACCCTAGGCTTTTATTTGAACAAACTTGGTGGACACACATTAGTAGAAGATGTTTTATGCTTAATATCTAAACTCTAGCTATTTGGGTTTTTTCAAAGAAGATTTTTTAAGTTTTTGCTAAACACATATAAGGAAAATCAATGACCCCCTGGGGCGGGGCCAATTTTGACCCCAGGACTTTTATTTGAACAAACTTGGTAGACACCCATTAGAACATGTTTCATGCTAAATATCTTAGCTCTAGCTCTTTGAGTTCTTTAAAAGAAGATTTTTTAAGTTTTTACTGTATGCATATAAGGATAATTAATGACCCCCTGGGCTTTGAACAAACTTGGTAGACACTCATTAGAAGATGTTTCATGCCAAATATCTAAGCTCTAGCTCTTAGGGTTTTTTTAAAGAAGATTTTTTAAGTTTTTCCTATTGGTTGCCATGGAGTTTTTAATGGAATTCAAATTTTTGAACAACTTTGAAAGGGGTCCACCTAAGGATCATTTCTGTAAAGTTTGGTTGCAATTGGCCATTTGGTTTAGGAGGAGATGTTGTTTGAAAGGTTTGACGCCATTTTTTGAAGGACGCACGACGCACGACGGACGCAGAGTGATGACAAAAGCTCACCCTTGAGCACTTCGTGCTCAGGTGAGCTAAAAATAACAAACCTAATGAGATGAAATTTCATGTCCATTTTACTTGAACTTGTGCCAGCTTTTGCTAAAGCCATTACGGGCAAGATAATTAGACTGAAAAGAATTATCAACAGTAATTTCAAATGCAATCCTCCAGTTATCCAGTAATCCTATTATACCAAATGTTTGTTTATTTCTTTCCTTTCTTGGATTTTGTATCGCACCGATATTTTCAATGTAATATGGCGACCCTTCCAGATTTACAGCTTGAGGAATGTTAAAATAGTGTCCGATGTTTTAAAATATAGTCGTAGTTATGCATACCACACATGCAACATGTTGTTGCTTCTTATGATTTTGTTCACATATGATTGTGTCAATAAGGTTTGCAGATATAATACAATTATTGAGCAGTGAGCCATTGGATTTAATAGCCATTTTACAAAATTTTAATGAAAAAAAATGAATGTCAAATCAGTCAATAGTGCAAAATGTTTCTAAAACATTATCAGAGTATCAAGTCATTCATTTACAGACTTTTATGCACTGAATAACTTTAGAATGATATTTCCCTTTCATAAATTTTAAAATATTTAGTTTGCAATGGACATAGACACAAATATGTATTTCAAGTCTCTATATATCAGAAAACATTTAGCTTTAATTGAAGGTAAAGGCAACAATTTGAAACAATTTACCGCAGGAAGCAATACCTTGTTTTATGACTATTACATACAGGTGTGTGTTAGTACAAAAATGTATTTGTAAGAGGCTGGCTCCACCAATTTTCTATATGTTTTTTAACAGAATAGCAGAGGGTCTTCTGAAAGCACACGTTTTAGTCTTGAATACTAAAACACTTTTGCAAAATCATATATTTCTTTTTTTTATTTTCAAACTATAAAGATTTGTAAGCACACATGGGAAGTATACAAATTTAGCCCATATTTAGCATTTAGTACAAAATAGTTATACGAATAAAATTCATTGACAAGTAAAAATACGTTACATCGGTTTGAAAAATAGGAAGTGTACAAAATTATAAATCACACTGTTTTATTGCTTCTTGAATTTTCAAAACATTTTATGAGAAATATCTAACATAATTACATTTCTAAAAAAGATCATTGTCCCAACCGTAGTCAACAGAACAAATGATAAAACCATATTCTTTGAGTTTAGTATCATATTCACTTGCTGAATAATAAATAAAAATAATTCAAAATAAAGCAGGCTCTTATTCAATGACTTTACAACAAAGAGTAATAACTACGCGTGTGTAAACCATATATGAGCCGCGTTACGACAAAACCAACAAAGTGCGTTTGCGACCAGCATGGATCCAGACCAGCCTGCGCCTCCGCGCAGTCTGATCAGGATCCATGCTGTTCGCTTACACACCATATTATAAGTAGAGAAACTGATAGCGAACAGCATGGATCCTGATCAGACAGCGCGGATGCGCAGGCTGGTCTGGATCCATGCTGGTCGCAAACCCACTATGTTGCTTTAGACATGGCATGGCTCATATACTTGGTGTTGTAGCATATTCACTGGCTTAATATCTCTCGGATTTTCCCTATATGAAAATAGAATCAGAATTTTATCAAATGGCCACAGGGCAGAGACTATGTGCATAAAACTAATTGTTGGAGTTTGTACTGTTTTGGAAATTTATCGAGTCAAATCAAATAACGCACAAAAAATAGTTACTTAGCGATGATAAGTGCATTGGTTACTTTTGTTTACGCGGCAATAGCGTAGCAATTGAACTTCTTACTGACGGATTCTTTTTCTTGAAGAGCTTGAAAAAGACTTACACTTTTTTTGTTCATCCGTACGTACTAGGCACTTTTTGTGATTTTATATTTAAGGTTTATCATTTAATAAAAAAAATATTTACTAATGACATTAAATTTGATATAATATTCATTGGTAAAATGCATACTGACCTCGGCTATCGCCTCCGTCAATATGATAAAAACCGATGAATATCACATCATATTCAAGGGCTTACTGTTCAATAATCGTTTTATATCTGTCAGCCGTATTGACACAATCATAAGCGGGATATATCATAGAAAGCAACAAAAGTTTAAATATCTATTAAGATATGAACATGGTACATGTGCGAGCAAGCCGGGAATCGACCGACGACTTCGCGCACACTCTACTATTATGTTACACGTGTCATATGCAAAACTACGAATATATTTGTAAACATTGGGTACTTTTTAATTGGTTAAATTTGTTAAGATTGTTTTTTTTTGTACAATGAAACCAGTTATAGAATTGTAAAATTGTTTAACTTTAGTAACATTGATCGAAAGAATGTCATTTAGTGTAGGAACCGGAGTGTACTGTTGGTTTTATCTTGAGTTGATAGATTAAAATAATATGTCTAAAATATATTTTAATGTAATGTTTAATTTCCTCACAGACAGCATCTGGCATCGCATTGTAATTCCTTAAGGTTCTGTGGCTGTTTTCATCGCAAATCTTAATATTTACGGATGTTGTAAAGGTGACCTGGGTACATATTTCAGAATAATAAAAAAATTCTGTCTAGCATCCAGACTTGCTTGGTTGTTAATGACGAGGATAGGTAAAACGTTATGAAATGGCTTCAAACAATTGTTCATCTTTTTTCAGAAATTTATAATAAAGATGAAAACTGTATTGGTAAATACAAGCTTTGCTTTCACGTTGTCTTTATGTGTATTTATGAGGCACATTTTGTAGAAAATTTGTAATATATGTTTGACAATGCTGTAATAATTGATTCCAAATATGTGAGATGCTTATCAAATAAAGTATATAGTGTTGTAAAAACAATGGTCTGACAGGTAACATAATGTAAACAAAGTGATGCTTTGACTTCCATACAAAACACTAAATCATTAGACTTGTACTAATTACCAACACTCAAAAGCTAAACTATGTGGCCAATGAACATCGTTTCGGAGATTGTAACAGGGCACATGTTATACAAAAAAGCTTTGAGAATTAAAAAAATACAGCATTAAAAATTCTAATTTAAACTTACTCGTTCTACTGTGAAGAAACATAAATATGTATGTTATACACCAAAGTTTATCTTAGCATGGTTTGTATTGAAACAATCTTGAATATATTATTATACTGAAATAAACGAAAATGATATAAAAGAGTTGAATTTGTTTGTTCCTTATATATGCTACCTTTATATAGTTTGTTCATCTGTCATAATGGTGATAAAAGAATTACATATTTAAAGAAATGTCCGACCAAATAATGATTTAAACAGCAAGTTAATACTATCAGAAATTATAACTGTCTTTGCAAAGACGAAAATATGCATATTTGTTTTCTAATTGTCTGATGAATCAAAACTAGATATTGATATAAAATAATATGATTTACTCAAACAGGTAAAAAAGTGTTACAAATTCAAATAATTTGAAATTCAACGATAAAATATTGATGCTTACTGTGAATATTTCCTTTTTCAAAAACATTAATTTCAGATGTCGTTAACACATATATACGTAAAAAGTTATGTTGCTTATAAAATAAAATTATGTAATCTGTTACAATATGCAGCTGAATTCGTTTATGTTGATGATTATTACAATAATTGGTACACGATATACCTGAAAGAGAAAGAGATCAATTAAATGAACCCAAATGTGATCAAAGAACCCTAAAAAACAATAATTCTTTAAAAGATCAAGACTTTAGTGTGAAGTACTTAAAACGGCAAACTATGCAAATTATATAAGAATGATTTAAACATTTGCACAGATCCACATCAAATTGTGCCAAGATCTCGGGAAATAAATATCCCATCATATAAACCTGAATGTAAACCCGTTGAGCTTTTTCAGCTTACTATTTTTATCTAAAACACACACACACACACACACACATTTAATATGCATTAATTCTAACTATACAACCAAACAAATTCAAAAGTAATAAAAAAGTATCATGTTCTGTCTGAACCCTGCGGTATGGTATTTAAAACAGTGTAAAATTACGCGACAGCATACCTTTTTGTTTTGACTTTTGACATTTGGAAGGAACAAAGATCTCAAGGAATTTGAGCCATGTTATGTTTCATCCGGGAAGGAGAACGCAAGATTTCAAGTAAGGAAAGTAAGAATAAAAAGCAATTCTTAAAAATATCCTTGCTTTTTGTAAACCAAAAAAGGAATCTTTCAATCTAAACATTATACTCAACTCTTTAATATAAATTAAAAGATTTATCCAATCAAAACATCTATATTTCATGTTGGAATTAAAACCTTCTATATAGATCACATTAAAGTTCATTTGAAAAAAAATGTATTTTTAAAATAATTGAATTATTATTTTAACTGAATAATTTTATATGAAATTATTACGTACATTTTCAAAATGTGCCTTTGTTTCTGCTATTGTTGCTTGAGTTATTAAGCCGAAGACTGACGTAAAGAAATTTTTTAATATTACGAGGGTATTTAAAGGGTTGTCCGGAAAGTTCATAAGCAAGGCTATTTTATATTAAACAACAATAAGCGGTCATATCAATATGATATTAAAATTATATTGGAAAGATATGCAATGCATCAATATGTATTTCTTACATATTTCTTCATACACCTAATGATTTGCAAGTATATTTCTTTCCCCAGGTTTTTGTTTACTTTCTACGCCCTCAGGTTTGCTAAAAGCAACTGATCCATGCAGCCAGTGTAGACAAAGATCAGCCAGCACAAGGTGTGCATTATTCATTTATCAGAAAGTACAGTGACTGAAAGTTTCCCCTTCAAAACATTAAATGATTATGTACACTCAGACTGGCGTGGTTAATGTTAATTTCTTTATATTACTATAATAGATTACAAGCAGGCTTAAGGCGTAAACTGATTTACATAAAAAAATGTTGCATGATTGAACAACAATGTTAAAACGTCGGAGGATCGGTTTATTTGAGTCTTTTTATTTCCAACAGTGGGTAATTCATTTTGAAGTTCATTACCTTGACAGAGAATTATATTCAGATGTTCATACGAATTGGTTTTTGTATGTGTCCTTAATGGCGTCACAATTTGCGGAACGAAATAAAGTGGATTTTGAGAATGTTTATGGGTTAAAAGTTTATTCAACACAGATCTCTAAACAGCAAAATGATAAATCAGTAAAAAAATCCACGATTCATGTAAATATTTAACTATTTTAGAACGATTTAATGAAAAACAAAATAATGATCAATTTATTGATGAGTGTTTATTGATTCTTAAAGATTTGGCATATAACTACTTTAACTCACAAACTGTGAAAGAAAATATTTACCAATTTCATGCCAAAAGACCGTTTTAAATCAATTTACAATATTTATAAGATATCTAAATAAAAATTTTCATTAAATTTCTGTCTAATAAATTAGAAAATATAATGATTATTATTTATCATATTTAATTTACCTAATGCTGTTGCCATCTCGTCATATCCAATTTTTATTTCTTCCCTCCAACTTCCAATGAATGCCTCAACTCCCATTTTGCTCAATTTTGTTCTTCAACAATCTAAAACTTTACTATTTGACTTTTTATATAAAATTTTCAAATCCTTTATAAGTTGATATTGATAGTTGAATAGTACTATGTTAAATGCCGCCAGATATTGTGAAAGCAATTGTCAGCAGATGAATATTGGCAGGCAGACTGCGCAAGCATTTATATACGGAAGATGTTTCATTAGAAAATAATTTAATTTACCACAAATGCTTGCCTTGCATATTATGGGAACATCATTTATGTCAATGACTTTTGATGTGCATTACTTTCTGAATATCTATTCGGAATAATAAATTATAAACCTTTCATGTAGTGTTAATATTTGTTGATTTTATATATTATAATATACATTCATTTAACAACAGCCAATTCTAAAATTTGCACAGGGTAATGATTATTATTTATTATAATACAGACTTTCCGTTATGGACCATATCACTTTGATTTAAATCATGTATTCTATGCGAAAAGTGAATATCAATAGGATTGCATTCAACACTGCTTTTTGACTGGCCTAATCAAATCTTGACTGATGGATTTCGAATTAAATTAATGCTCAAATATGGTATTAGAACCTATTAAAAATTGCTGCACAGTCCCATAAAAATATATAATAAATATGTTTTGACTTCACACAAAGTACATATGTTTAAACTACACACACTACAGGTTGTCAAAACAAAAAAAAAACTCGTATATATGGATACTTTTGAAAATAAAGAAAAAACGAACATTATTTGACTTGTAATAGGGAACGCAGCTTCCCATATATAGTTTGTTCGTTCTTTTATTCCAATTAGTCATATTCAGTTAGAATATCATAGACTTCAAGATTTGTTTTATTACTTAAGGGTGAACAAAACATACCACACTTGGCGTCCTCTTAAAGATCAAACTTTAAGTTGTTCAAAACTCATCTCATTTAAATACTTTGATGATTTATATAGTAAACTATTGTTTCATAGATCAATCTCAGCAATCAACCTTAGTCACTATTATTTACTTCAGTAAATAAGACTATGTTTTGTCAAAAATTAGTCCAAGAATATTTATTTTGTTTTCTTTTCCTTGGGAATACACATTAAAACAAGAAATGTACTTTTAAATAGGTAATAAAATGAAACACAAAAAATATTGAAATAAGGAAATGTTTTACCAATAAATTCTTAGACTTGTTTATTTAAGGCAAGTTTAACAGTTGCTATTAGCAATTTGCTTCTTATTCAAAATAGCCCGTAAGGCTGGTTTTAACTTTCATTGTTCAAGCATTGGTAATCTCTTATCACTCCAACCCTGCAAACATTTTAACATAAATAACAAAATAAAACATAAAAACAACAACAACAAACAAAAACCCACAAATTATCACAACCCATCGGATAACAGGATGTGTAAACATCTTGTTGTTGGCTCTTCCCCAACTTTGTATTGTTCTACAGCATAACATAAACATTTTTTTAAATTGAATGTGAAATATCCACCTACATAAAATAATTGTGCACTCGCCATCAGTCGTAGAAAGCACTTGTTAAGACTTAGTTCAAATCTATAACAGTCTGACAACAATAGACTCGCAGACTAATTGAATTTCAATTATTCTCCGTTGTACTGAATGTACTCTGCAACTTATTTTCTTATAAACGACTAATAATATAATCTAAATTTAAATAGAAGGCAAATATATCAAGAGTATACTTTTAATAAGCATATTGAAAAGGCTAGTTTTTACGTCTGTCTTAAATTATATAAATGGGATCAGCTTTGTAAAAAAATTAAAGTCACTTAAATGAGAAATTGCAAAATGTAATATATGTACAGCACAATGTCTTTCATTCAATGAATTCATGTTAACTGATACAGTCTATCACGACAACAAAACAACATCCAAGTAATCCTTTTCCTTGGAATTTATTTTTTGAAGAAAGTTTATGTCTAAGAGATTTTTTTAAACATGTGATTGATTTCATGAACGCCTTTGTAAAGTGCTTCACACCGTGATACAGTAAATGTCAATTGACAAAACTCTTGCTACCAATGCAACTGGAGTCAAAATTTGTCGAGTATTTCTTTTTAAATGATTGTATGTTTGGCAGAACCACTGAAGTTTTGAGTATTATTCAAATAAAAGACGGTGATAGAATTAGAAATTTCTAGATTTTTACCCAAATACAAAATCAGTTTATTATTTATCTTTAGTAATTAATATGCATTATTATCTTAAGAATCAAATGAAAAAGAAACAGTTTTTTTATAGTATTCATACTTAATAATTCCCAAAAAACGCCCAAAAAGGCAAAATTGAAAATGCTTCAGGCTCGCTTTGACTGTGCCTGATCATGGATACTGGAACATTCTATTCATCTAATTTCGATACATTTCTGTAATTTTAAGTAAAACGATGTATTATTTAAATGACTTATACAAAGACAACCGTGTCAATTCAATAAGACTACCTGTGCAACGTGTTTTTGGAGTATTTAAAATCTTCTAATTTTCAGTTATGTTAAATACTTAAAGATTTTCATTTGCATTAAATTATGGCGTTTGCTTGTTAAATGTATGGATGTAATTTGACAATTATTTGCGTTTTGATGTTTACTGACTGCGCAAACGTTTTTATGCTAATGTGCAATGATTTGCTTGCAGTATTGCACATCTTAACAGTAACAGGTACATATTTGTTTGGAAAGTAATGAGTATTCTTCTGTTCCCGTTTGCAGACATAATCAAACAAAAAGGTTAATTGCAGAAAAATGTATACATATCCTATTAAGAACCCAGTAAAATACTTTACTAAAATGTGCAATAAAGAACAACAAATAAGCATATCTGTGCAACAGTTTAGAAACGTTAACAATAAAAGAAAATGTTTATGAAACTTTTTTGACACGGGTCCCAGTTGGAAGCGTTTGTTCCATAAATGCCATTTAGATATTGCTAAATAACACAAACTTCTTTCAGATCATGAAACGATTCAAATTATTTTAAGTCGACACAGCTGATTAGAGTTTGTTGCTGTTGTTTTAATTACAAATTTATCTAAAATTTTGTGTTGCATTGTCATTAACATGAAACATATTTCACAAATAATATGGAACATAAACTCGTAACAAGCTGAGCAAAAAAAAGATAACATTGAACATGAATATCAGTTACCATTTAAAAAATGTTAACATCTTTTTAGATCCCTTTGATATATCTGTCCAAGTGTTATCTGAATTACTAGTTGCATTTCTATGACAAATAACAAGCCCTTTAAAAAACTGATATGAACGAGGTTAAATTAAATCATAATACACGAGCGTCTGTCGAGCGTTACTTATATATGGTTTTATTCAACGAGTTAAATTAATTTCGGATTGATTCTACACAACTATAAAATTCTATCTATTACATATATAACATATAAACGGTTAACAGTAAGAAATGGCGATTTTTCGTTGACGAGCTTATTGTTTAACGCCAGCATTAGCGTACTCGTATATAATGCAAATGGCGTCCCGTCAACGTGTTATTGCACTTGTGTGATATCGTTTTTATAAAATGGGTTTATTGCACTCCTGCGTAGTGGCTTATATGATAGACAGTAGTTTTATTAACTGCAGTGTTTAACAAATACAGCAGACCTTCGATATTTTATCAAAAAAATAAATAAAACAATCATGTTATCTAACTTCAGTAACAAATAAGGCAATCCTGGTATAAAAATAAATGATGCAATCATAATCATTCCTTATTGTTAAAACGAAAAACAATTAAATAATGAGTGTATTAAGGCAATCATCATTATACAATCCGAGAAAAAGAGAAAAAAACACATGCAAACAAGTATATACATATGATAATTTCGATCGAACTGTGGCTGCTTTTCAGTTCTGAACTAAATGGTTAGATAACAAAAAATAATATGTTCCTGTGTTATAAAAAATTACATGAGAAAAAAAGCCAAATATTTCATTCTAAAGATATGAATGAATGCAAATTGATGGTCATTGCTTGGCGTCTGCTAAAGTTGAGAAAGGTTTGTTTTATTGTATGTATTTTTCTGAAAATGAGGGCAAAATAGTATTTCTTGGTGATAAATTATGATCCTCAAGAATTATAAGGAAATGTCTTGATACTGAAAATAAGTTATTTAACCACAAGAACTAATGGAAGAGACACAAAAGCTATTTTAATTCATTTAGACACGCGCTTTAATGTGTTATGTATTAATTGCTTATTTGTGCAGATTTAGTTATCTTGTTTTTACTTGGTTAAGACTTATGGTAAATCGTCTATAATATTTTTCAGCCGAAGGTCGTCTAAAATACTTGTGACTTCCTTTGAAATTTACAGAGAGGAACTAATATAAGTAGAATGTTCATTGGTCCATTTAAAATTACAAAATAATCTTGGACTTGTTGGTAATTCTCAAAAATTACTAAAATTGTTCAATTGATATAAAGTTTATAGTTATCATATAATTTTGCATATTTAAGAACATATTTTAGAAAAATTTATTGACTATAATTCACATTTTTTCCCGGATTTTAAGTGTCTGAAATACTCTTACTTTTAACATTTCGCATTTATGTTAACTAAAATGATTAAGCGATTCTCTTTAAATCTAAAAGGATATTCAGAATTATTCATATTGCAACACAAATAGTTCCGCGCCTGTGTGTACGGAGAAATGAACATGGTACATGTGCGACCAAGCCGGGAATTGACAGACGACCTCGCGCTCACACTTATACTGTGTCACACGTGTCATATGCATAACTACGAGTATATTTTTAAAAATTGGATACTTTTAAGTGGTTAAATTAGTTTCGATTATTTTATACAATGAAACTCGTTATAAAATTGTAAAAATAGCTTACCTTTAGTTACATTGATCGAAGGAATGTCATTTCGTATAGAAACCGGAGTATTGTTGTTTTTATAGATTAAAGTAATATGTCAATAAAATATATCTTAATGTAATATGTAATTTTCTCGCAGACAGCATCTGCCATCGCATCGAAATTCTGAAAGGTTTTGTGGCTGTTTTTCATCGCAAATCTTATTGTTTACGGATGTTGTAAAGATGGCCTGGGTACATATTTCAGAATAAAAAAACTCTCTTCCTTTCATCTAGCATCCAGACTTCCTTTTGTTTAATTGATGACGAAAGGTAAAACGTCATGAAAAGGCTTCAAACAATTGTTCAACATTGTTAAGAAATTTATAACAAAGATGAAAACGGCATAGGCAGTTACAAACTGTGGTTTGACATTGTCTTTTTGTGTATTTTTGAGGCACATTTTGTAGAAAATGGTAATACATATTTGACAATGTTGTAATAATTGATTCAGAATATGTGAGATGCTTATCAAATGTAGTAAATATAGCTGAATGTGAAAACAATGGTCAGATAGATAACATAATGTAAACAAAGAGATACTTTGACTTCCATACAAAACACTAAATCATTATACTAGTACTAATTACCAACACTCAAAAGGAGGCAAAATATGGCTAAACTATGTGGCCAATGAATATCTTTTTGGAAACTGTAACAGGACACATGAATTAAAAAAAATTCAGAAATAAGAAAAAATAAAATAAAGCATTGAATATTCTTGCATGGTTTGTATCGAAACAATTTTGAATAATATTATTATATTGAAATAAACGAGAATGATATAAAAGCGTTAAATTTGTGTGCTCCTTATATAGGTTACCTTTATATAGTTTATTCATCTGTCATTATGGTAATAGAATTTATGTTGCTTATATAATAAAACTGTGTAATCTGTTACAATATACAACTAAATTTGATTTTGTTGATGACTATAACAATATTTGGTACACGATGTACTTGAAAGAGCAACAGATCAATTAAGGAGCACAATGTGGTAAAAAAAACTAAAAAAACATCAACTCTTTAATAGATCAAGTGTGAAGTACTTAAAACGGCAAAGTATGCAAAGGATATAAAGAGGTATACAGATAATTAAACTGAAAATCAATTTTCTTGGGATTCTAAGTCCGAGTTTGTATACTGCGTTGCAAATTTCATTTGTGGTTCATCTTGGACATTTAAAATGCATGCAGAATGCAAATCAATTCAATCGTTGATAATTATACAAAGAAAAATGAAATGTGAGTAAATATCCAAGTTTTCATAAATGCAGTTATTAGTTAAAAAAAGTATATGGAAGTTACCATTATAATTTTCGTCTGATCGTGTTCCTCACTTGTCGTATGGGTAAATTCAGTTGCCGTCAAAATGCAACTTTACTATAAATATTTAACCTGTAACTTGTTATCACGATGTACTACAATGTTTAACACTAAGAGAGCCAATTAATTGTAACTTTACAAGCAGACGAATAAATAATCAAAAGTAATAACTCCCCTGTCTCGTCTGTCTGAACCTGCGGTATGGTATTTGAAACTTTATAAAATAACGCGACAGCATACCTTTTTGATATCACGTTTGACATTTTAGCCATGGAAGGGAAGAAGAACTGAAGATTTTAAGTACAGAAAGTATGAACAAAAAAAAAATCTTCAAAATAGTCATGCTTTTTATAGTCCAAAAAGAGTATGTTTCAATCAAAAAACGTATATACAACTATTTAACTATTTGATATAAATTTTAAAAAAAAATCCAATCAAAACGTCTACATTTCATGATGGAATTAAAACCTCCATAAAAATCCCATTGAATTACATTTGAAAAATCTATTTTTAAAAATTTGAATTATTATTATTATTATTTTAATTGAATAATTTTACATGAAAAAAAACGTACACTTTCAAAATTTGCCTTTGTTTTTGATAATATTAAATTAATATACATTGCAAAGTATGTATTTTTTTACATATTCCTTCATTAATAAAGATGAATAGAAATAATTATGATAAAACAAAGACAACAAAAACATTCATCATATTAAATATAATTCAACAATAAAACAATGAATCAATGTTTATATCTAACAATATTGCAATAAGAGTCTTAAAGAATATCAAAATGTGTGACACAACCGATCTAATGTACACGAGTACATGCTATGTTCTTTAATGCGGTATTGTTCCAATTGAAACACTTCGTTATTTACAAGTATATTTTCTTTGTCATTTTCTATTTACATTCTTCGCCATCAGGTTAGCTAACAGCAACTGATCCTAGTTTTCCCTTTCAAAGGATTTATGATTTTGTCCAGATTGAACGATGGACACGTGTATTTCAGAAATTTGGCTTGGTAAAGGTTCATCAATAGCATTCTTTCATATTTACACATATTACTATTAGGATTTGCATGAAATAGTAAGATTTTATCAGTTAAACTTTTACATAATCATTTATTCGATTTAAAAGCAGACTTAATGATGGAATAACCGTCTTAAAATGTCACAGGATCGGGTGAATTTGAATCTTCTTATTTCAAACACTGGGTAAATCATTTTAACAGTTCATTCCCTTGACAGAAAATTATGTTCAGATGTTCATACGACATGGTTTTTTGTATGTGTCCTAAATGACAAAACAATATGCGGAACGAAATAAAGAGGATTTTTTGAGAAGGTTTGTGGGTAAGTTAGTGTTTAAATACAGATCTTTAAAATGATAAATGATAAAGAAGTTTACAAATCTAATTACTTTTAAAGAATGATTTAATAGGAAATATCGTCATCAATTAATTGATGAGTGTTTATTCTATTCTTAAAGATATGGCATGAATTTTAATTGCTTCAACTGTCAAACTGTTTAAAAAACATCTACCAATTCCATGTCAAAACAAAATCAATTTACAATATTCATTTTCATATATCTAAATAAAGATTTTCATTAAATATTTGTATAATAAATTAGAAAAAAATAATGATAATTATCAATCATATTTAATTTACCTAAGGCTGTTGCCATCTCGTCATATCCAATTTTAATTTCTTCCCTCCAACTTCCAATGAATGCTTCCACTCCCATTTTGCTCAATTTTGTTCTTCAATAATCTTAAAGTTTAACTTTTGAGTTTTTATATATTTTTTTCAAATCCTTTATAAGTTGATATTGATGGATAAATAGTACTATGTTAAATGCTGTCAGATATTGTGAATGCAAGTGTCAGCAGATGAATATTGGCAGGCAGACTGCGCAAGCATTTATATACGGAAAATGTTTCATTAGAAAATAATTTAATTTACCACAAATGCTTGCCTTGCATATTATGGGAACATCAATTCTGTCAATGACTTTTGATGTGCATAACTTTCTGAACATCTATCCAGAATAATAAATTATAAATCTATCATGTAGTGTAATTATTTGTTAATTAAATAAACATTCATTATACAATAGTCAATTCTTAAATTTGCACAGGGTAATGGTACTTATTTATTATAATACAGACTTTCCGCTATAGACCATATCACTTTGATTTAGATCATGTATTCTATGCGAAAAGTGAATATGAAAAGGATTGCATTCAGCACTGCTTCTTAACTTGCCTTATCAAATTTTGACTGAAGAATTTCGAAGTAAAATAATGCTCAAATATGGTATTAGAAACTATTAATTATTGCTGCACAATCTCTTTAAAAATATATAATAAGTATGTTTTGACTTCACACAAAGTACATATGTTTAAACTCTACACACTAAAGGTTGTCACAATCAGAATATAAAGTGACATTTAAAAAACATCTGGCAGTTTTTGTAAATAAATAAAATACGAACATTACTTGACCTGTAATAGGAAACGCAGCTTCCCATATATAGTTTGTTCGTCCTTTTCTTCAAATTAGACATATTCAGTTAGAATATCATAGATTTCAAGATTTGTTTTTGTAATTAAAATATTAACTTAAGAGAGGACAAAACTTAAAATTTTCCACACTTGGCGTCCCCTTAAAGATCAAACTTAAGTTATTAAAAACCATCTCATTTAAACACTTTAATGTTTAATATAATAAACTATTGTAACATATATCAATGATCTCAACACTCAACCTTAGTCACTAGAATTAATTTAACATTGATATTCTTATAGCAAATAAGACTATGTTATGTCAAAAATTAGTCCAAGAATATTATTTATTTTTTGCCCTTGGGAATACACATAAAAATGAAATGTACTTAAAAATAGGTAATAAAATGAAACACAAAAAATATTGAAATAAGGAAATGTATTACCAATACATTCTTACACTTGTTTATTTAAGGCAAGTTTAACAGTTGCTATTAGCATTTTGCTTCTAATTCAAAATAACCCGTAAGGTTGTTTTAACTTTCATTGTCCAAGTATTGGTAATCCCTTATCCAACCAACCCTGCAAATAGTCTAACATAAATAACAAAATAAAACATAAAAACAACAACAACAAACAAAAACAAAAAAAGCACAAATTATCACAACCCATCGGATAACAGGATGTGTAAACATCTTGTTGTTGGCTCTTCCCCAACTTTGTATTGTTCTACAGCATAACATGATAAACATTTTTATAATTAAAATGTATAATATCCACCTACATAAAATAATTGTGCACTCGCCATCAGTCGTAGAAAGCACTTGTTAAGACTTAGTTCAAATCTATAACAGTCGGAAAACAATGGAATCTCAGACTTATTGAATTTCCATTATTCTCAGTATGTACTGTATGTACTCTGAAACGTATTCATTTATAAACGATTGATATAATCTAAATTTAAATAGAAATACAAAAATATCAAGAGTACACTTTTAATAACCATATAAATAAGACTATTTTTAACGTCTGTCTTACATTATATAAATGAGACCAGCTGGTATTGTAAAAAAATAAAGTCACTTAAATTACAAATAATAAAAAGAAATATATGTACAACATAATATCTTTCATTCAATGAATTTATTAAAAGGTAAACTGATACAGTATTCCACGAAAAAAAAAACAATCCAAGTAATCCTTTCATTGGAATTTAATTCTGGAAGAAGGTCTGTGTCTATGAGTATGTTTTTTTTTTCAAAACACGTGATTGATGTCATGAAAGTCTTTGTAAAGTGCGCCACACCATGATACAGTAAATGTCAATGCAATTGGAGACCAAATTTGTCCAGCATTTCTTTTTAAAAGTATGTTTGGCAGAACCACTGAAGTTTTGAATATGATTCAAACAAAAGACGGTAATGGAATTAGAAATTGCTAGATTCTTACCTCAATATAAAATCAGTTTATTATTCATCTTAAGTAACATATTATCTAAAAATCAAATGAAATCGTATCGTATCGTATGCATACTAAATTTACAAAAAAATAGAATCCCTAAAGAACGCCCAAAACGGCAAAATTGAAAATGTTGCAGGCTCAGTTTGACTGAGTCTGTTCATGGACGGTAATGGAACATACTATTCATATAATTCCGATACATTTCATTTATTGTAAGAAAAAACAATGTATTATTTAATTAACTTATACAAAGACAATCGTGTCAATTAAATAAGACTACCTGTGCAACGTGGTATTGAAGTATTTAAAATCTTCTAAATTTCATTTATATCAAATACTTTAAGAATTTCATTTGCTATAATTCATGGCATGGGCCTGTTTAATGTATGAATGTCACTTGACAATAATTTGTGTTTTGACGTTTATGGGCTGAGCAAACGTTTTTATGCTTATTTGCAATGATTTGCTTGCAATATTGCACATCTTAACAATGACACGTACATTCTTGTTTGGAAAGTAATGAGGATTTTTTTGTTCCCGTTTGCAGACATAACCATACAGATAGAGTTATTGCAGCAAAATTTGTATGTATCCTATTAAAAACTCAGTAAATTACTCAACTAAAATGCGCAATAAAGAACAACAAATAAGCACATCATTCTGTGCAACAGTCTAGAAACGTTGACAATAAAGGAAATTTTTATGAAAATTCTTTGATATTGGTCTCAGTTAGAAGCGTTTGTTCCATAATTATCAAATTACACGCACTTCTTTCAGATCAGATTAAACTTATCTTAGGTCGATACAAAGCTGATTAGAGTTTGTTGCTGTTGTTTTTATTCCCAATTTGTCTAAATTTTGTGTTGCATTAGCAAACAATATGGACATAAACTCTTAACAAGCTGAGCAGCAACAAGATAACATTGAACATGAAGAACATTTGCCATTTAAAAGATTTTAACATATATTTAGATCCCTTTGATATATCTGTCCTAATGTTATCTGAATTACTACTAGCATTCTCTATCACGAATAGCATGACCTTACAAAAGCTGCTATAAACGAGGTTAAATAAAATCATAATATACGAACTTCTGTCGAGCGTTACTAGTTTATGGTTTTATTCAACGATTTAAACAAATTTCGGATTGAATTTACACGACTATAATATTCTATTTTTAACATAACGGTTAACAGTTAAAAAGGGTCATTTGTCGTTAACGAGCTTATTTCTTAACGCTAGCATTAGCGTGCTCTAACACTATGTGTGTATATCAGGCAAGTGGCGTCACGTCAAAGTGTTATTGCACTAGTGTAATATCGTTTTTATAAAATGGGTTTATTGCACTTCTGCATCGTGGTTTATATGATAGACAGGACAGTAGTTTTATTGACTACAGTTTTTAACAAATACAGCAATATTTCGATATTTTATCCAAAAATAAATAAAACAATCAAGTTATCTAAGTTCAGTAATAAATAAAGCAATCCTGGTGTTAGTGTTAAATGATAATAAACATAAATGTTGCAATCATAATCATTCTTAATTCTTAAAATGAAAAACAATTACAAAATGAGTATGGAGGCTGACATTTTTGTTGTTGTCGTTGTAGTTGGTGACTCTGCAATTTTTACGTTAATGTGATAATTAATCATTATAGGACTGAGTTAGCCCTAAGAAAATATGCCTTAATATTATTTTGTCTCAAAAACACTTCACAGTCACTTGAAATTATGAATTATTGTTATATTTTACGATTTTGCTTTTGAATTGCAAAGCGTCTGTAACTCAGCCACCATTCAGTAACCTATTTCGTTGATTATATGAAGATCAGTCACTTTTTGTCATACTGTTGTATATCAAAATGATTGTTATTTTACCAAGAATTGTATTTTATAAGTTTTACATGCATATAACTTACTGTTGATGGGTAAAAGTCATTATATCATGTAAGGAGTCTCAGAAAATGACAGGTTGCTTGTAATTCCTGCCGTTTACCGTTCATTGATTTCATTGGCTAACGGTGGCCGAAAAGTTATTCATTGGTTAGAAGGGTCACACCCCTCTTTCTGAGACTCTATCCATTGGTTGTTTTAGATCACGTGGACTAATAAAACGGGCGGCGACCAGTTAAATTCAGTTGCGTACGGTTATTTGACCGGCAATATTTGAAAAGTCAAAGAGTATTCATACTTGATAGTATAAAGCAAGTCCGTCTCATCCGTCAATAATGACCGTTTTATTAGTATTCGAGTTCTGTCCCCTTGTATTAGTATCAAATAAGAATCTATTGACATTAATCCGTTTATAAATTATCGTTTGTAATATTATACTGTATAGATTTATTTAGATGCTGAACGTTATTTATAATTATTAGACAACATCTTCGTATAGTTAGGAAATAGATATCAATTCTGAGTGCATTGTTGTAGAATAATGCACGGGTTGAGTTCAAATGCGAAGTAATATAATCACGAAGGCCGATAGGCCTGAGTGATTAATTACAAAGCATTTGAACGAAAAACGTGCATTATTATACAATAATGCACGAAGAATTAATATCTATTTCCATTCTAACACGTCAAGAAAAAATATAATTATCATTATAAAGTTGGTCTTTATGTTTGGCGGTTAAATTTGTTTTCGCCTCAGAGTTTACAATAGAAACGTTCTTTAAAGGCTGTTCCAATGGGTTGAAAAAAAAATGTCGTTAAATCTACCGTTTGTAGAAACATTTTGAGAATAACGAATTTTGAAAACGTTGATGATAAAACTTTGTTTGTCTATTTTATTTCAGTTTATAATTTTCCAAGCGAAATACTTCCTTCAAATTCCAATCACAAAATTTCGTCTCTAAATTTTTTTGTTTCGTTTTTACAGTCTGAAAAATACATTCCTTCCCCATGCTAAACTGCTCTTGATGACATTTGGGCATATTAAAGTATCCTACGAGCAATAACTGCCGTATGCTTTATGAAAAATTGAAAAGCATTGACAGCCATCACTCGTAAAATAAGTTAAAACAACCCAGCGTTCCTTACAATGCCTTAGCAAGCTTCCAAGTTTTCCATTTTCCTACCTCCTTTTCTGAATGTTTTCACTTCTGTCAACACTTATTTTTTGTCTGTTACAATCCTCAAATAAGTTTTCTTTCTTTTAAAAAGGTGTATGACTAACAAATCCAAATTATATCCTTCTGAATCTTACACAATTATTTTCCTCCCATGAAATACACAACTTTAAAAAATGGCTGCCGCTTACATTTTACAAAGCCAGGTCTAATATAAATTCGCAGTAAGTAACAGAAATATGGATGGATGGTTGGACTTTTTCTCCAACAAGAATTGTTTGTTTTTATTATTAAAACAAGCGATCATTCATATTTTTTAATAAAATGAATAAATATCACCGTCATTTAACCTTGATTGGCGGACTTATTTCTCAGCTCAAGACTTCTTGTTTTTAAAGAGTAATTCCCTCTGAATGGGGCTCTCAATGGGGGAAACATATTTTAATATTAACGTTAAAATTATGGAAATTTCGTTTTAACTTGTTTTAAAGCATAAAATAAAAAGAAAATTTGTCTGTTTGTTGTGTAAGATGTAATTTTATTTCATCTCGTGAACTTTAAAAACAGTATTCTCACTCGTGGCTTCGCCACTCGTGAGAATACTGTTTTTAAAGCCCACTCGATGAAATAAAATTTCATCTTACACACAAACAAACAAATATCCTCTATATATTTTTGCATATGTAAGAAATATATTAAGAAAATAGTTATATAACTGCCTTTGATGGTTGTATTTGTTTTAAGACAACACAGTAAGGTTACGGTATTATTGTCGGAAATACACTTACTATTAAAATTTCAAATTTACTAAAATTCAATGTAAAAGCGATTCTCTTTAAATCTAAAAATACATTCAGAATTATACACACATTGCTAAACAAATTCTGTTTAGATTTAACCAGACATTCATCATCTAAACACGATATACACGAATTTCAGCGACATTTTTTGTTTTGAGTACAAATAAACTTATTAAAATCAACGAACTGTGAACGTGGTGACGTCTTCGATCTTTGCTTATGGATTTAAGTTTGTATGGAATAATAGGTAAAGATTTTTTTTTGATTCGTCAATATGAGTTTCAATATACAAATAAATTAATATTGTTTAATAATTATAATTATTAATAATAATATAAGTATCGCTTTCATAAGAAAACATAACGTTATGTCAAAAATATAACAAAAACCGTTGACTTTTGAGATACATCCATGAAAAAAAAATGATTTGACTCATGGAAACTTTGGTCAAAGAGTAATTGATCCATGAGCTCCAGGGCCTTCTGATAGTCACAATATTTCAATATTTAAAGCCAGTACGTTTTGTTCTCTGTTGAAAATCGCTTCCATAAGAGTGATACTACTCATACATGAAAAACAATACATCAACTCGTAGTACAGTTTGTTAGACTAGGCCTACCGAGAGCTTAGCAATTACAATTTTGAATTTGAACAAGTAATAAGTGTCATAATTACACCATCAAAAAAGCATTGCTTACATTTCATCATAAATATACAATCCAAAATAAATTTTTGAGAGAAAAAGTACATTTACCTCTGCCGAGTATTTTTTTTAAGATACATTTTATTATTCATCAGTTAAAGAAAACTTCTTGCATTAGAGGGTTTACACACTATAATTGTCGTTCATTCATGCTCGACGAACATTTGTGGTGGTCCTAATCTTATTGTTACACTAAAAGTAGTAAAAGATAATAAACAAAATAGTGAAACGGCCACAATATTAAAAAAACAACAATCATATTTGGGAAACATTTTTCAGTAATTTTCGAGCACATTAACCTCGCTGTTCTCCTGGTCAGATGTTAGCAAATGAAGGTATCTTTCTGGCAGTTATTTGCGTGATTCTTCAGAATATTATGAGTTATATTTTTGATATCCATGCTATATTGGCTATCTTGGTAAGTGAAAGTCTAGCATCTTTGTCATTGATAAGCTTGACTTTATGAATGCTTTTGTCAGTAACTTTGGGGCGTTTTCTTCCAGTCTTACTGGCATCTTTAATTAACTAGTGACTTTTTTATATAATTTATGCATCCACATCGAAACAGTTGCATGCGATACTTCATTGTTGCCATACATACTACAAATATCATTATAAACATTAATAGCAAATTTTCGTAGTTAAGCCCGAGGTTTTATGTAAGGTAGTATTACATGAAGTTACTTATGAAACGTATTCGTAAATTTCAATAAAATTCTATTTCGGTTGACTAAAACATGATGTAAGTATCATTCTATTAGAAAGCAGATGCTCTGAAGCATTGCATAATTCACACAGACACAAGAATCAATAGCTGAATTAGAAAAATAATTAGAATTACATTAAATATTGACCCACCCTAGTGCAAAAGTGCAAAATAATAAAAGAATAATGAATCTAAATCATCTAATTATATTACGTTTATTGTACAAAAAGGTTTAAAATAATAATCTGATCTCACCAAGGAATACTTGTCGTTTTGTCCTCTGTTGGGATTTTGTTAATATGCGGATAAACATTTTTTGTTCAGAATTTTTTAATTATTGTACCAAGACATAAAAGAGTGATTCATACTTTAATGTAAGAAAATTATATTTTATACATCTGCATGTTCTGATATGTTAATCAATTCCACCACAGACATTGCATGACCAATTTAAAGCCGACATAATGATTCAATACATTTAGCATATGCCTGAATTGCCAAAGGTTAGATTACAACTAAAAAAAATTCACTTTATATGAGGAATTGTTGAATTCTTTAATATTCTTTAACCGATCTGTTTATAACATATATCATTTTACTAACATGTTTAAGATGGTGTCAGTATTTGAAATACTTAGTAACGCAATATGCATTCACAATTTGTAAACTGGCTGAATTTGAAATGTTTTATGCAAAGAAATCTAGAAAAAGATTAATCCTTCGGAGTCATTAATCACAACACAATTGATGAAAATTGCAGACTTGGTTTGTTAGAGTCAGTACATAAGTAATAATGAAATTTCATTATAATAACCACCGGATCTTGAAATTCTATCAAATAACAAAAATAAACGATGATAACCAAAAATACACACTATTTAGTATAAATTAACACAAGGAATGAAATTCCTTTCTCCTCATCCACATTTGTTATCCCGCAGAACCCGAAAGATCAGACAAATATAACATCACTGAAGTAAAGTATTGGGTAACTTTTCAATGTTTTTTACGCCTTTTTGTCAGAATTATTAACAATAAGATAAGCAGAAGGGTAAAAACCTAATGTCTTACATAATTTCTAAACCAGTGCTGTTCAGGAGCTTTGCGGTTATAATGTGAATAAGAAAGTTAAATAGATGAAAACATGTAAAGTATATTATTGTATATTGCCAGAACAAACATTTGTTTCTGTCTGCAATTTGATATGATTTTATGTATATATTCCAGTCGTAATCAACTTTAAAGTACACTAGCAATAGAAGTAAAATACAAAAATAAACTTTGATGTAATGAAAGGTATATATTCATTTTAACAGGTATTTAAGGCATTCTTTACAGAATCAACAACATGATAAAGCACACATACTTTTTTAAAACAAAACGAGCATTTACAAGTTATGAATTGTAAGGCGTATCTTCGACTAAGCTGTTCACCATTAAATGTGGTACTTGTAAAATGATGTGATTAACACTCCCTTTACCTAGATCTGTCACATAGATAGAGATACAAAGTTTGTCTAAGTTGTGATCAATACCGGTATCTATGTCTTGATAAATTATACCGAGGATCATAGAAAACTTACAAACTAGCTTTATGATTCATGCGTACAACATACATGTACATCCACTATTCACCTGATTTTGGCTTAAGTAATAACATCAAGAGAAATGCAATGTAGTCCCAGACATTTCAGAAACAACAAGATTGGTGCTCTATATATCCAGTTATAATTACTTTCCTAAAAAAACCTATCATAATCTACGTTCTACAGAGTGTCAAGGACATTTGTTTTTAAAAGAGAATCAACAGAATGTCTGATACACTTAAAGTCAGAAATGACATCAAGATGTTACGTTGTTTTATACCAGCAATCACGTGCACCGGATTGATTAATTGATTACACTAACCATTTTCTTTCTGTTATTTACTTCTATTATTTAGTGCATTTAGAACATGGTTGATGATTCCCACAAACCTCTAACTTGCTGCCGACAAATAATTATAACCATGCGACAATTGCAGACTTAGATCAGGCGGGTTATCTGCACCTGTCTAATCACGGAAACACAGTAAGCTCTTTATTTAAAAAATGTCGCTCAAAATGATAAATGGTTTTGTCCTGAATGAAAGTTGGACAAGTACATTTAAGATATAAAGCGTGATAGGGAAAAGCTTCATTCTTGTATACGATAACTTGAACTAATAATAGTTAACCACAATGTCTTCATTACATTAGATCACATGTTGTACATAAGAGTACTTTAGATTACTTCATTTGTAGAACCAGATCAACCTGCTTTACCGAGAACGGAAAGGTCGTAATGTAGCATTTGTTCTCAACTAGTTCTGTTGATTCCATATTTATATAAAAAACAGAAAATATATATTCATAATGAATGCTTTGCAACATATTTACACCGCAACTCTTCTATACAATGTACCAATGCATTCATCAAATAAATGTTTACTTATTACTGAAAGAACATTATCTAAATGTGGGTTTTTTTTCTATTAAAGATTCAACACACCTTATTTATATTCAAAAACAATTTAGTAATCAGATTTTTCTCTATAAAGAAACAGTTCCTAAGAAATATGTTTAATATATAAAAACTCGCTGATTTTCCACCTGCAGCTCGCAAGTGTATTTATCTTTTAGAAAACTAATCCTTGCAAATGTCAAACATGGCCTTGTGGTTTAGTTAAAAAAACAGGTCTGTTCTTTAGGAACACCATTTCGGTGCAATATAAAACTGTTGAAGTGAATTGAAATAATAGCAAAAATACATGCCGTGGTAGGTTTGCGAATTCAAGTACAAAATGTATATAAATCCGACACTGTTCGGACAAAGTCCATCTGTTATCAGTTTGACTTTCTGTAAAATTAACAGGGAAGTACTAAATATGAGAAGAAGTTTCATTGGTCATTTTAAAATTACAATCTGAAGTCGGTGAATCTCATTGGCCATTCAAAAATAAAATGTAAAGGACGGTTCTAACTATTCTAAAATAAAATAAAAAAGGATAGTTATAACCGTTCTAAAATGAAATTTTAAGAATAGATCTTATATAAAATGTAAGGCTATAAAATAAAATGTAAAGGATAGTTCTAAAATAAAATGTAAAGGAATAAGTATAGTTCTTTATCTTTTAGTTTAATTTGTAAATGATTACAAAATTTATAAAGACAAACATAAAACAATTAAAAGGGACACCTTAAATAGAAGTTGTCCTACTTTGAAAAAAATATCAATATCAATATGCTATAATTTTATTTCAACGTTTACAAAATGGGTTTTTTCTTAGCTACACGAATTGTTTATTATGTCATTATTAAGCAAGCATTGCGAACATTTCTTTTTGTATTGAAAACTTTGAAATAGCATAGGTTTACATGTTGATTTGACGGAGTATCTTTCTAAAGATACTTCTTGTTTCAACTGTTTTCAAAATATTGCTATAATCTTCACATTTTGTCGTTTTTTATTTAAAGAGCTAGGTTAAACAATCATAAAATTGTAAAGACAGTTCGTTTGTGTTCTTCTAATACTGTTGTTCTTTCTGTGAAATATCTGTAATGTTTTGTTTAACATTTCTAATTATAAAGTACAGGAGATTGTATCAACCATAATTTATTTGAAAGTTACAAAACATAAATTCCATTATTAAACTTTTTCTCAAAAAAGAACCAAAAAACGTGAATGCAAAGGTATCCTTTAGATTGAAATATTTGAATAGTTTTGATAAGTCGATAAGTTGTGGCTATGTACCCAAAGGCCGTTTTTTGTAATTTGCCCTTTGTACTTCTAAATAAATATTCTGTTGTACGGGTAATTATTTATTGATTGTTTCATAATAATATCGAAAACAGGACAATTATTTGTTATCGGGTTTCAATATTTGTGTTTAACTCCAATATCTGCATTTATATGTACAGATATGCTAATAGCATTTTCATCATCGTATTTATTCCGAGAAACTAATTACCATAATTTGGCAACACTTATTCTTTCCGCATAGATAAACAATAACTTCCTGTGATATACCACCCACAAAATTTGCATAGCACACTCACTGAGACTCAAGATTTTAACAAAATATATATACTATATGTAAGTTATGCGCGTGATACAAGTATTCACATTCTTTAAACTGTGACGCAAACTATTGTTTTCAGCTTTTTACAGTCTGCGTTTGTCGTCTTACTTCTGTATATATTTTTTTAGTGGCAAATGAAGATTTTGCGAAAAAAATATTTTTTTTTGCAAATGGTTGTGCATAAAGTTACAAGTTATCGGAAACCTAAATCAAAACTGCCAGAAAACGGCAATTTATTCTTTCCCAAATAGTTTTTTGCCTGTCAGGTTGTTTAAAATTAACAAAATAATATTCTGCAAAAATAGCTTCCCTGCTCTATATGGATTTTAAACTGTCTTCTATGATGATTAAGTATATTAAACTTTGCACGTGGCTATTGTGATATATACCGTAGCCTAAGAAAATTCACAGAAATGTTCAACAAGAACTTTTATTAAATGACCGAATTAATTGTTTTTCATTTGATAGATTTTTATTTTTGTTACGCAATCAAGCCATTAATAAGCGAACTGAAAGCACATAAGGTTATTCCTGTTTTCTTTAACGTGAATTGATCTAAACTCATAACAATGAACCAATGTCAATATGCGGTTCTTCATTGTAATTTTTTTATTTTCTAGAAAAATCAAGGATAATAATAGACAAAATTTGCCTTTTATTAGAGTAAGAAATGACCAAATATTTTGTTTAGATCTTTATTTGAAAAATGAATAATCGTACAATTCAGGATTTAACAACATATTATTAAATTCGTAAGTAATATTACATTTTACATATTTTCCAATAATTGTTTATTTAATTTTGAAAAATACATTTATGCAAAGTTTTATTGAATTCTCAATTGTGCTATCGCTCTTGACCGATTGTTTATTATCAATGTTATGTTAAGCTTCCATTCATTCTACCATGCAAGTTCGTCATTTGATTATTATCTATTTCATATTCTTATCGATATCACTTAGCATACATGATACTTTCTATACGCCAATTCTCCTTCGGGGCCAAACATGATAGAAGTACAAGATCAGAGCTTACACTCGCTCTCGTATTATTTGCAATGGAAATAAAACAGGTCTATCTTTATTTTTTCTTGATTGGAACTAGTCAATATATTATCAATTGAATTAAGTTGTAGAACTGAACATTTGGATAAAAAATAATTGTATGACTTATTTTCATTTTTATTAATAATAAATATTTTGTCTAAAGAGTCATCATATTTATTGACCACTTGTCGTGCTTTAATTATGCTAACAGATTACAAATTCTCACTATCTGCTTTGAGTTTAAGCTGATGTGAAGAAAATATTAATTACTCTAATGACAGAATGTAAGCCTAGTTCAGGATTTGACCGCAACGAAATAAGGGCAATGACACTGTTAATTTCTGATTTTATTGATACTATTATACCGTTATTAAGATTAAGAATCATAACATGTTTGTCATGAACACATTACAAAGTAAGGGAAAATATAAGTTTTGTTTTTATCATTCTTTATTTATGTACAAAATGTAAAAGAGAAGTCCATTTTCTAAAAGACATTCCTGAAACTCTTATACATTTTCCTGGTATGTTTGTAATTACATAATTTCTTTAAAGTTTTGGTAGCAAAGGGGAAAATTAACCATTTGCTGCAAACTGTAAAATAGGAGCTATTAACTTCATTCCCGGAACGATTTGTATTTAGCTTTATGCCTTTTTAAAGCAATTATTTCCTTAGTCGGCAATGCTACTTCAAGTATTTCAAACTGATAACAATCTATGCACCAAACGATCGACATAAAAGACACGAAAGAGGAATACAAATAGTTTTATTACAACTTTTCATTTTACTAAACACATAACATCCTATGTATGTTTGAATTATAAATCATCCTAAATGTCTAAAAGAAGAGTTAGAAAACATTAAGAAAAGAGCTCAAAATATAAGTTCAAAATGATCGTAAGATTGCGATAAAAATAAGTAGTATCTTCATGGTAAAATGTGAAATCATATTAAGATGATTTTTGCTGTGAAATTATTAAATACCTTTTATGGATAGATCAGAGATTTACTCAAAGCATAGAATATGAGGAAATTCTAATTGTTATATAATATGAATGATAAAGAAAAAACCTCCAACAGTAGCAAATTATTTCATGTTGAAGATATAGATTGGCTTTGTTACATAACTGTAGTGTCATCTGCTATAGTTGAGACAGGTATGTTACATTTTTGTAAATGTCTTGAAATGAGAACAAAATAACATTTCTTTGGTGACAAATTGCTATCCTAAAAATTAAAGGGAAATGTCTCGATATTAAAATTAGATAAATAACCACAATAACTAATCTAGGAGGCAGACAAGTAAAAAACCACTATTACAATTCCTGGAGAAACTCACTAACAAATTAGACTTTTTGCTCAGAAGTGCGTATTCGGTTATACATAATCAGGTAATATAATGAATGGAAATCTAAATCAAATAATCATATTAAGTGCATTAAGTTTATTGTATAATAATAAGATTAAAAGTAATAAACTGATCTTATCAAGGTCCACTTATTGTTTTGTTTCCTTTTAGGGCTGTATTCGAGTAGATACGCGAATAAATGTTTTAGATGCGATTTTTACATATTGTACATATTGTATCCTGACATGAAAGAGTGAATCTTTCCTTAATCCCAGAAAATATTATTTTACTGCTCAGCACAACAGCACATCGTAATATATTTCTTATATTATAATCAAGTCAACCACCAAGTACGCCCAACAAGCATTATATTAACCAACTTAAAGCTGACATAACGATTAAATACTTTCAGGATATAACTGCCTTGTCAAAGATTAGAATATGTCTGCTAATATATATGCAGTATTGTGGAAGTTGTTTATTTGTTGTTTATTTCATACGTCAATTTAGTAGATAATTTAATAATATATTTTCTTTATTCAGTATGTGCATATTTACAAAATTTGCTGTAGACTTTTTATGTTTACATAAAGCTTTGATCAGAAATATTAACAATTAAATAATGAGAAGGTCAATATATCTATTATATCTATTTCAAAAAAAGTGCTTTGATGTCTTAATCAGAAGCTGTTTTAATATGTTTATGTCGCAAAATACTAGTAATATGTGTTTGGCAATAATACGTTTAGCATAATATAACAATATGTGTTTTTGGCTACATGTTTAGCATAATATTATGATATGTGTTTGGCAATGATATGTTTGGCGGCATGATATAATATTTTGTGTTTGGCAAAAATATGTTAAGCAATAATATGATTGGCATAATAAAACAATGTGTGATTGACACTAATATGTTTGGTATAATATTATATGTGTTTGGCCATAATATGAAAGAGAAAGTTAAATGGCATAAAATGTAATCATGTTCATTAATATACCTTGCTACATCAAAGAAGTGTTTGTGCCTGCAATTTTACTTTATCTTAGTCTTTAAAAAAGATATGCTGCAAGTCGAATATATCAGCCTCATGAATTTTCAGCTTTACTGCAATAGAAATAGACAAAAAAAGGAAAAGTGTCTTTTTGGTGTACAATATTGTTTACAGACTCAAACAACGTAAGAGCATAAATAATTGTGAAAAAAACAACAACAAATATTTCAAGTCTTGAAATATGTGGCTTTTTATCGACTGTTCACCATTAATTTGCTTTTGTTCAACTGATATGATTAACATTCCCTTTTATCTGAAAATGTACTCAATATCTGTCACAAAGAGAAAGAGAGAAATATAATATAAGTTTGAACTTTTCGTTTGGCAGACGTACTTAACGCAAGTGTCTGAGTTTTATAAAATATTTTAAAAATCATATATATATACTGGTATGTTTTGGGGTTGATAGGTGCACGACTGCTCTCATCTTTAATGACATTTGAAAGGTCAGCGTATTAAATAACATTGATAAAGGAAAACCACAGCCACAGTTAATTCTGTCTCGGAAATCTAAAAACCATTATGCAACATGTTAGATAAATAAAACATACAAACCTTATGAATAATGTTTCAAACAAACGTGTTTAACCACTATCCATCTGATTTTGGCTCTGATTGATTTTTCCATACATACTAGTGATATAACTAACGTATCGTCATTGACATGTAACGATGTTTAAATCATTATCATCATCGTATTTATTCTGTTAAATTAATTACCAGACGATTTATAAAGCAACTGTTCTTTCTGAAGTTACTACTCCTATGGAATACCACCCACGTAATCCTTAAAATATTCTTAGACACAAGATTATTCAAAAGATCTATCATTTGTTACTTGTATGTTGTCAGAAACGTATATCCAAGAGTGACATAAAGTATCTATTTTGTTTGTCAACTTGTTCAAAAAAAAGAATATTGCCTTTACATTTTTTTTCTATTTTTCAAAAGAAAAAACATCATCAGCAGGACTCATCTATACAATTGAGGATATTCAGTACCCCATACGGACCGTTTAAAAGAACTAGCGCATGTATAAGACAGGCCAAATGATGCCAGATATTGACCCATAAAATAAATGTAAAGTTATAATATCGCAGTGCTTTTGTTAATGTTAGGTTCAACATCCCCTCAAGTGTAATAATGGGGAAATATAAACTTAACTTCAATTATATTTTGTAATTGTATCTTTATTCGTTTAAGATAAAAGAAGGGTCTGACGGCTCAAATCTGATATAACCAATTTTACATTCTTTATTCAATTTTGAAAATTATATAAATGCAAATTTAGAAATGTTTTGTTGAATTCTCACGTGTGCTATTTATCATAGTCAATGTAATGTTAAATTCATCCGAACATGTAAGTTAAACATTTGATGAGGCAGATGCAATCTCAATGCATGTTCATATATTATACATTTTTATCAATATACCTTACCTTGTAAAATACTTTTTTACGCCAATTCCAATGAACTTTTGTGGCAAACTTAAATATTAGTGTATTAAACATTGATTCTTTGCAAAATGATTTGTAATTATATAATTTATTTAAAGTTTTTGTAACAAAGAGGATAATGGAAATAAATTTAATCATTTGTCGCAAAATATGAAATAGCAGCCTTTATCTTTATTATCAGATCATTTTTATTTAGGTTTTTGCCTGTTTAAAGATAATGCTACTTAAAGTATTTCACACTGATAACACTGTATTTCACCAAGCAATCAACATGAAAGAAACGAAAGACGAATACAGATTGATTGTTTATTGCAACTTTATATTTTTCAGGTGTTTGAAATATTATCTTAACAATAAATCTAGCAGGGAGTAGTTTGTTAACTTATCATGTGAAGATAAAACGAGTGACATTAAAAAGTTCGTTTAATCTACAAATTGAGAAATATTTTATTTTCTTAAAATAGTTTATTTTTGAAGTTTCAGAAAACGTCCATTTATTTAATTGTCCATATGGCTTAAGGTTCGTATGCTTCTTTCGGATCTTATACTTTATTACATTAATAAAGCGATTTATGTACTATTTTATTTCTATTTCTCTCCATTTATACAATGCAGCTCTACTTTCTTCACATGATTGTCGTCCAAAATGCTTGTAATCCGTAATTAAAATATATTTTTAATTACATGTTTGCCCTTCGTAATAAAGATTTCTAGGAGTTAATGTTTCTTTCAATATCAGTTCAGAAGAATGCTTTTGAGTCCATAAAACGTCATATCCTCGTTTGAATTCACGTCAAATAAATGTTATTTTTAGTAAATTAATATGAAAATTTTCTAATCCAGTACATTCATGAATTAAATAAATTGTAGTTTTGTAGATGTTTTGAAATTTCCTGCAAATGTTTCTTGTTTTTTAGATTGATTTAAATCAGACCATATGTATACATTTGTACATTTCTAAACAAATCAATTTAAATAACCTAAATAACTTTCAGTATGAAACAGTATATAAATAACACATGGGTTTGTGGGTAACAGTAACAATATCATCCCGAGGAAAGTACTTTTACGAGGGATGATAATTTTTACTGTTACACACAAACCCATGAGTTATTTATTTTATAACCCCGAACAAATACTGAGATGATCTGAATTTGTAAACATATCTAACTGTAACAAAATAAACCAAGAGTAGCAATAACTAAACTGCCCTTACATTGCAAGTGTACTGTAGGCATACTTGAGAAGCTGTTTTTCTTTTATTCTTTAAGCAATTAATGGTATCTTCCAGTCATAAACATACAATAAGCTGTGTTTTATTTAGAAAACAAAACAAAACCCGAACCCATTTATAAGGTTATGATCTGTGAAATCTGATCCTTTTGTATCCAGAATATTCTTCGCATGTTTTTTTTACAAAGTGCATTTACAAAATAACGATGATGTCCTACAGATGTCTGTCCACCAACTCGGATGTTTACTTTTGGCTATTCAACAAAAAGATATTTTATACACGAAAAGAACTCTAGGGTGCAAAGAACTAAATTGTATGAGAGTTATAGTTACTTTGGTGATGCCCTAGGCCCTATCGTCGAAAATAAGAATTAATCGAGAGAAAAATGGCGGCCATTTTATTTCATTTTATTTAGAAAATAGACCACGTGACCAGATTTTATACTGTTGAAAAAAACTGTTACCTATGTAACAGTACAAAATTCTTAGTCACGTTGTACACTTGCATTAACAGTAAGAATAACTCCCATAGGCCTATGGGAAATTAACATTACGAAAAAAGTGAGGGGTAATAATATGAAATGTTACAATTTTTGGAGTGTATAACTGTTACTATTCAGACAAAAATATAAAAGCAATTTTAAATAAAGTACGGTTTTATGATTTCTAAAAGAAAAGGAAAATCAGCAGTCAGAGAAGCTGTTATAAATGGTAGTTTTGTAAATTTGAAATTTCCTGAAAAAGTTTCTTATTTTCTAGATTGATTTAAATCAGAACATATGTATACATTAAACTTTTTTTACATTTCTTAACAAATCAATTTAAATAACTTAAATGTTTTCTAGTATGAAACAGTATGGATGTTACAATTTTAGGAGTGTATTACTGATATTATTCAGACAGAAATATGAAAGCAATTGAAAATAAAGTACGGTTTATGATGTTTTCTACAGTGTTTGATATGGAAATGATAAATCAGCAGTCAGAGAAGCTGTTATTTGTTTTAAAGAAGCACCTGATGCGTTCGTGAACTCGTACGTTTGGTAATGAAGCAAAAGCTTAATACAATTTCATCCTGATATATAATGATTGTAATAAATCCACAAACCTAACTATGTAATGTATTGTCAAATACGTTTTTGATTCTATCAAATATTTTTTGTAATTACTTTGTTCCTTTGGTTTTGTAACGTTACGGGTTTTTTTTGGTTTTTTTAGTGAATGTTATAGGAAAAAGGATTTTTAAAGACTTAGTCTGTCGTTCTTATCCTTTTCCTGAATATGAAATGTTTGATTTGTATTGTATATGTATATATGCAAATGTATATATTCAGGAAATAAATATGTAAATATGTTTAAACTGATGTTTAAGTTGCTTTAAGTACTCTTGTTTTATTACTGTTCAATCACTTCAGGAATATGTTCACAGGGTATCATATTCATGATATTTTCTAAAAAAAAAACTCCAATTTGCGTAGTTCTACCAATGTTTTCACGTTAAAAGCACATTTATCCTTTTTTGTCTAGATCTAACACCACCGCTTTCCATAGGATGTCAAATAATTTTGACTATTCAAATCCGAACCAAAATATTGTTATTAATGCATGCCCAATGACAAATGAAATGTTTATGAAATTGTTTTGTAAACAGTGACTATGCTGTGTTGTGATGCACTTTAACATGATGTCAATGTGTTCATAAAGAAAATAAAAATGAGTGCCAACAATTATACTTCTATTTAAATAGATATTTTTCAAACAATAAATAAGACAATCTTGGTTATAGATTTGTTATTCAACAAAACATTAGGCAATCTTTGGGACATTTAATTAACAATAAATACGACAATCATGCTGATATTTTAATAAACATTAAATAAGGAAATCTTGGTGATATGCTATCCAACAATAAATCAAGACAATCCTTACGATATATAATTAATAAAATAAATAAAGCAAAATTGATGAATTATAATCCTACAATAAATAGAGGATATTTGTTTGTCTTTGTGTAAGATGAAATTTATTTGGTCCAGTGATGTCCAAAACAGTTTTCTTACCTGAAGCTCATAAGATGAAAGAAACTTGTATCCTTAATTATAAGGTTAAATCACATTTCTTTAAATTATCTTGCATATGAAAGCTTGTTTGTCCTACTAGTAACCTTATTGTCAGAGGGACTTTCTAAATCAAACAGTTAGACAATAGCTCAAAACATAGTTCAAAAATATCGTTAATGATGTATAAGTCGAACACGATAACGTTTACATTAATTGGTCGTACTATAATGACATAATGGGTTGAGGAAGTTCTTCAGTTATAAAATTTTGCATTTTTATTGCAATATGGAAAATACAAGAAGCGCCGCTCTGCGACGAAAACCAGATTTTCAACAACGACCAAGTTTTGATGTGACAGCAATCAATAGGTCAAAGTGCACTGAAGTTATTGGGTAGAAGCTAAAAATTCTTTTGTAAGCAAATGACCTTGACCTTGCTCCTGCCCGCACACCAACCCGCCTGCCCGCACGCTGACCACGGCATTACAATCACCCGGTTTGCGTTGAAAACCTGGTTAAAAAGTGGTCATGGACACATAAATCTGAGTAGCGTAGTGGTGAGAGAGTTCCGCTTAATATGACTTAAAACTAAGTTCATGTCATTATGTAGTTTATGCTGGTTTTCTTATTTTACATTGCTTTTTACTGCATCTCCACCAGTGTTTTGTATCTTTTATAAAGATCCTACATATAACATTTATACGCCAAATTATGTATTACATTTTGACGTTGTTGTCCTTGACGTCATATGACGTTGACGTCATTTCCTGTAAACAAAGTATACCTGATGAAGACTTTTGAGTCGAAACGTTGTATAAACGTTCAAATAAAATAATTACATTTTTAAATTGAAACTGGAGTTGATTTCTATATTCAAACTTACAATAAGACATTCATGAAATTCTCATTCATTTTCCTACCAAATACTTTGTAATTATATAATTTGAACAAAGCCTTGGTGCCAAATGGATAATGGAAACAAATTTGCCAATGTGTTGCAAATTGTAAAATAGCAGTTCTTATTTTTATTTACGGAATCATTTGTATTAAGGTTTTTGCCTGTTTAAAGCAATGTTGTGATAGTAAGCAATGCTACATAAAGTAGTTCACACTGATAACACTTAATTCACCAAACAATGGACATGAAAGAAACGAAAGGGATTACAGATTGTTTTATTGCAACTTTGTAAAAAAAAAATTACAGTTTTATAATAAAACAATAAGTTAGCAAGGAATAGTCAACTTATCTTTTGATGATAAAACGATTGACATTGAAGGTTCATTTACCCTACAAAACGATTTACATTATTTCTTAAAACTGTTTATTGTTCGAGTGTTGTTATGGTTTCAGAAAACGTTTGAATAGCCCATATAGCTGAACCTTCTTTTGCTTCTTTTAAATATTATAATTTAGTACATTTATAATGATAGCAATCTATGTACAACCCTGTTTCTATTTCTCTCCATTTATACAATTCAATTGTCCTTTCTTCATATGATCGTCGTCCAAAATGCTTTTAATCTGTTATTAAAGTATATTTCTAAACTCATGTTGCCCTTTCTTAATAGAAAATACTCATTTCTAAGGGTAAATGTTTGTTTTAAATAAAATTCAAGAGGAATGCTTTTTCGAAAAAAAAGTCCAATATCCGGTTTGAAGTCACGCCAAAAACAGTTAAGTAAATAATCTTGCTTGAAATAACAACTTCCGCTAGTTAACATATTTTAGCAGGATGACATTGTATATCTTAATAATGAGTGCTAACAATTTAACTTTAATTTATATACGGTTTTGGGGGAAATGATTGAAATGTGCCTGAAAAGCAAGATATTAAGATAAAATAATGCGTTATCTTATGTGACTTTTTCTTACTGTTGATTTTGTATCTGGAATAAATATCATATCAATAATATGAACATAATATGAATAAAAATAACAGTATTACAAAGGCTGATAACAAAAGGCTAGGGTTGTGAAATAAACAGCCTAAACCACCAGTATATGAATTCCTGGTTTAGTTTTTTTTCAAGTTCTTTAGTTATTGAGATATACAATGATGGCACTTCAAAGGTACAGCCATGTCATAGACAGCACCAGGTGTTTATTTCAAATATGTCATTTATTTTCAAATGTCACCTTTAGAACAAAGGTGGTTTCCTGCAGTGAGTGCTTTACGATTAAGCATATCTTATTTTATAGTTTTCAGAAATTCCTCGCCCACAGTTTCATATTAATGAAATTTACTTTTTAGCTCTCAATGAACTTGGAAATTGATAAATGCGTGCATTATCCGTACAATAATAAAACTAATTGTGGCTTCGAGCAATATGTTGTCACTTTTAAACATCATTATGTTTGTCTAAAAGCAAACACATAAATGGACAAACATACCTTAAACAATAAAAGATTGGGTCTTAAAAATGTTTACTTTTTTGTGTTGTCAACTACGTAATACTGAAAAGAAATTTAGAGATGCACAGAAGTACAAAATATAAAAAACAAAAAACATTTTTTTCGTACGAGATACTGGCATATTATAAATTATGTTTCATATCAAACTAAAGTTCATTAAGTTGAAAGTGGTATCAATATCATGCTTTTTCAATGTTTTGATTAACAATATCAATAAATACAAGATGAGCAATACCGGTTATATTGCGTTTAAGCAAATTATGTATTGGTTCAAGCAAACAGATATTGACATTCCAATATCTGAGGGAAGAGATGAAATAAATTACTAATGTCAAGAAAATTATTACAACAATTAATAATTCTAAAAATTACCACCTCCACATAAGTGTTAAAACCAATAATATCTATGAAAACACAATTCCGATTAGGTAAGTAAAATAATTAGAGGATATTTTTTCGTTTGAGTGAAATATGGAATATATTTTCACGAAACATGATAAAATGCCACATATTTTCACATATTTAATTTAATTATCAAAGAAAATGGTTACGAACCCCCTTGCTTGCTACGCAACTGCAATTGTACAGCGTTTTGTATTTATCAGTTTTTTCAAACAAAATGGCGAAAGAAGTCCATAAAAATAAATATGAGTTTTGACTCCGCCCACTTTCATATTTATATTTCATATTTATTCTTAAAAAATATGAAATGTACTTGACTGATATAGCACCATATTTTATGGATAAAATTAAATGAATACTGATATTATATGAAATAATTTGAACTGCTGTCACAGCTGTTATAAATATACCAGAGACAAAGTATGCAAACATTGAATATGTCAAGCAGTTAAATTAAATTCAAACATACTAGAAATTAACCAAGGTTTATCAATCTTTTAACTCCTTTAAGATAATAATGCTTTTACGATATGTAATATTAGTAAGTTCATGAATTTAGATAGTATGATCTTATATTTATAGCCAGAAACAATAAATGTTTTAATAAAAGTAGAGTCCATTTAATATACATTGCCTATGTTTAAATATAAATTTTATTTTATTTGATGTAATAACAAACATGGCAATTATTAGTATTTTAAAAAGAATAATTATGTTTAAGATTGAAGTAAAATGTTTAAAGATGCCACAAACCATGCGTGATTAGGTGTAAAGTAAGATAATGTAGTTATGCATATTTGTATTGACGCATATTTAATAACGATATGTACTTCAACAACAAATTAGGCCATCTTGATGATATTTAGCTTACAATAAATAAAGTAATCCAAATGATAATTTATTGAATAATAAATAAAGCAATCTTGATTATAATGTATTGAACAATAAATAAGGAAATATTGATGATATGCTATTCAACAATAAATAAAGACAATCCCTACGATGTATTATTAATAGAATAAATAAAGCAACATTGATGAACCATAATTCTACAATAAATACAGGATAATTGTTTAATTTTGTGAATGATGAAATTCTATTTCATCCAGAGAGCTCCAAAACAGTATTCCAACATATAGCCCATGAGAGGAAATAAGATATCATTACACTAAATTATCTTGAATACCGTGTTAAAGTCTGTTTGTCCTACATGAGGCACCGTTTGCTGACGACTATATCAAAAACACATGAAGACAAAAAGTACAATTTTTTAAAATGATTGTTAAATGGCGAAACATGTAGTCTCTTCGTTGAAAAGTGTGGAGATATATTTGATGATTCTCGCTGTGAAATTATCAAATATGTTTTATGGATATATAAGTAATCCAGTCAAAGCATAGAAATTAGAATTGATGTCCAGTAGTGTATATATTGTAATACGTTGCGACGTAATAAAATAAATGAAAATAAATCTAAATCATTTAATCATATTAAGTTTATTACTTTATTGTATAATTAAAAGTTTAAGTAATAAACTAATCTTCTCCAGGTGCAATTGTTCTTTTTTTCCTTTTGGTCCTTCATAGATACACGAATAAACATTTTAGATGGGAATTTTTTGCTTATTGTACTTAAAGTAGCGAAACATGAAAGAGTGAATCATACTTTTATGTTAGACGTTTTGTTTTACATCTCAGCGCAACAACACGTTGTAATTTGTTATATTTCAATTAAATACAACACCCAGCATGCCTAACAAACATTGATACTACCAACTTAAAGCCGATATAACGATTCAAAAGTTAGAATACATCTTCACCTTTTAAAGGGAGACACAGGCAAAGTTTTCATTCCTTCATTTTGATTTTTTTCAGTCATTTTTCTATAAATGTCCTCCAAATGAATACACTAGGCAGACACAGGAACAAAACTTTTCTCCTTATAAAGAATAAACTTGCGGTTTCCTAACTTGACCCACGTAGGTCAGGTTAGAGAGTCACAATTTCACAAAAAGTGTCACAGTGAACTCTTGAAACATTAACTTTATAAATATATTTCATATTGATAACTTAGGCTACTTTTAATAATACAATATCCACAATAGCAGTTATTGTAACTTCCAGGATTTGTTCAAGCCATAAGACATGTTTTTAAAACTACTCGGTGATTCTGTCTAAATTTAGATATATATATTTACGCTTCGAGTCCAAAATATACAGATTTTATACATAAATTTATGCTGGGCTTTAAAATGTCATTTTAGCGTGATTTGAGAACATAAGGTCATTCTACTATGTTTGTCATTAATTTGCCTGAGTATCCTTTTAAAGCATAATTGTGAAAGTTTTTTATTTACTGTTTATCACACACCCGTGCCGATTTTGCGACTCCGTAAATATGGTATTGCACGGCCGTGCATATATTTTGACGTGACGTCATTAGCGTTATACAAACATAGTGTAAAGACGCGCTAAATGTTAGCGTTATACTATAGGCGCGTCAATGAAAAATGACAATTATTTCACATTAAACGGTCTTTATTTTGGGTATGTGATAAATAGAATATAAAATTCGTGTAAGTTCAATACTGAATTTATTGCACTCGTTGAATAAAATAATATTATGCTCGCCAGAGGCTCGCATAATATAATTTTATTCAACTCGTGCAATAAATTCAGTATTGAACTTACACTCATTCAATATCCTCTATTTATTACATACGCCAATTGAGTGGATACTTTTTTATAAGATATTTCTTTATTTAGTATGTGCATTTTTACAAAAGGCTTTGGTAGCCTTTATTATGTTTACATTAAGCTTTTGTCAGAACTATTAACAATTAACATTCAGAGGGTCAAAGTATTCATGACATATCTGTATATTATCACATAAACCGCGGCGCAGGAGTGTAATAAAGCCATTTAATCAAAACGATATTACACTAGTGTAATAACACTTTGACGTGACGTCATTTGCGCTATATAGAAACATAGCGTTAAAGCGCGCTGTTAGCGTTACACTATAAACGCCCCATTGAAAAATAACTCATTTCAACAGTTTACTGTTCTTATTTTATATATGTGTTAAAAAGAATATTATATTCGTGTAGTTTCAATACTAAATTTATTGAACTCGTTGAATAAAACAATATTATGCTCGCCAGAGGCTCGCATAATATGATTTTATTCAACTCGTAATATAAGTTACCTTGTAAAATACTTTTTTACGCCAATTTCAATGAATTTGTAGCAAACTTAAATATAAGTGTATTAAACATTGATTCTTTGCAAAATGATTTGTAATTATATAATTTATTTAAAGTTTTTGTAACAAAGAGGATAATGGAAATAAATTTATTAATTTGTCGCAAAACATAAAATAGCAGCCCTTATCTTTATTATCAGGATCATTTGTATTCAGGTTTTTGCCTGTTAAAAGAAATGAAGTTCTTAATAGCAGAAAATGCTACTTAAAGTATTTCACACTTATAACACTGTATTTCACCAAGCAATCAAAATGAAAGAAACGAAAGACGAATACAGATTGTTTCTTTATTGCAACTTCATATTTTTCAGGTGTTTGAAATATAATCTTAACAATAACTCTAGCAGGGAGTAGTTTGTTAACTTATCATGAGAAGATAAAACGAGTGACATTAAAAAGTTCGTTTAATCTACAAATTGAGAAATATTTCATTTTCTTAAAACTGTTTAATATTTGGAGATTTGTAATTGTTTCAGAAAACGTTGTAATTGCCCATATGGCTGAACCTTCTTTTATTTCTTTCGGATCTTATACTTTATTACATCAATAAAGCGATTTATGTACTATTTTATTTCTATTTCTCTCCATTTATACAATGCAGCTCTACTTTCTTCACATGATTGTCGTCCAAAATGCTTGTAATCCGTAATTAAAATATATTTTTAATTACATGTTTGCCCTTCGTAATAAAGATTTACTAATTTCTAGGAGTTAATGTTTCTTTCAATATCAGTTCAGAAGAATGCTTTTGAGTCCATAAAACGTCATATCCTCGTTTGAATTCACGTCAAATAAATGTTATTTTTAGTAAATTAATATGAAATTTTTCTAATCCAGTACATTCATGAATTAAATAAATTGTAGTTTTGTAGATGTTTTGAAATTTCCCGCAAATGTTTCTTGTTTTTTAGATTGATTTAAATCAGACCATATGTATACATTTGTACATTTCTAAACAAATCAATTTAAATAACCTAAATAACTTTCAGTATGAAACAGTATATAAATAACACATGGGTTTGTGGGTAACAGTAACAATATCATACAGAGGAAAGTACTTTTACGAGGGATGATAATTTTTACTGTTACACACAAACCCATGAGTTATTTATTTTATAACCCCGAACAAATACTGAGATGATCTGAATTTGTAAACATATCTAACTGTAACAAAATAATCCAAGAGTAGCAATAACTAAACTGCCCTTACATTGCAAGTGTACTGTAGGCATACTTGAGAAGCTGTTTTTCTTTTATTCTTTAAGCAATTAATGGTATCTTCCAGTCATAAACATACAATAAGCTGTGATTTATTTAGAAAACAAAACAAAACACGAACCAATTTATAAGGTTATGATCTGTGAAATCTAAATCTGATCCTTTTGTATCCAGAATATTCTTCGCATGTTTTTTTTACAAAGTGCATTTACAAAATAACGATGATGTCCTACAGATGTCTGTCCACCAACTCGGATGTTTACTTTTTGGCTATTCAACAAAAAGATATTTTATACGCGAAAAGAACTCTAGGGTGCAAAGAACTAAATTGTATGAGAGTTATAGTTACTTTGGTGATGCCCTAGGCCCTATCGTCGAAAATAAGAATTAATCGAGAGAAAAATGGCGGCCATTTTATTTCATTTTATTTAGAAAATAGACCACGTGACCAGATTTTATACTGTTGAAAAATACTGTTACCTATGTAACAGTACAAAATTCTTAGTCACGTTGTACACTTGCATTAACAGTAAGAATAACTCCCATAGGCCTATGGGAAATTAACATTACGAAAAAAGTGAGGGGTAATAATATGAAATGTTACAATTTTTGGAGTGTATAACTGTTACTATTCAGACAAAAATATAAAAGCAATTTTAAATAAAGTACGGTTTTATGATTTCTAAAAGAAAAGGAAAATCAGCAGTCAGAGAAGCTGTTATAAATGGTAGTTTTGTAAATGTTTTGAAATTTCCTGCAAAAGTTTCTTATTTTCTAGATTGATTTAAATCAGAACATATGTATACATTAAACTTTTTTTACATTTCTTAACAAATCAATTTAAATAACTTAAATGTTTTCTAGTATGAAACAGTATGGATGTTACAATTTTAGGAGTGTATTACTGATATTATTCAGACAGAAATATGAAAGCAATTGAAAATAAAGTACGGTTTATGATGTTTTCTACAGTGTTTGATATGAAAATGATAAATCAGCAGTCAGAGAAGCTGTTATTTGTTTTAAAGAAGCACCTGATGCGTTCGTGAACTCGTACGTTTGGTAATGAAGCAAAAGCTTAATACAATTTCATCCTGATATATAATGATTGTAATAAATCCACAAACCTAACTATGTAATGTATTGTCAAATTAACACGTTTTTGATTCTATCAAATATTTTTTGTAATTACTTTGTTCCTTTGGTTTTGTAACGTTATGGGTTTTTTTTGGGTTTTTAGTGAATGTTATAGGAAAAAGGATTTTTAAAGACTTAGTCTGTCGTTCTTATCCTTTTCCTGAATATGAAATGTTTGATTTGTATTATATATGTATATATGCAAATGTATATATTCAGGAAATAAATATGTAAATATGTTTAAACTGATGTTTAAGTTGCTTTAAGTACTTTTGGTTTATTACTGTTCAATCACTTCAGGAATATGTTCACAGGGTATCATATTCATGATATTTTCTATAAAAACTCCAATTTGCGTAGTTCTACCAATGTTTTCACGTTAAAAGCACATTTATTCTTTTTTGTATAGATCTAACACCACCGCTTTCCATAGGATGTCAAATAATTTTGACTATTCAAATCCGAACCAAAATATTGTTATTAATGCATGCCCAATGACAAATGAAATGTTTATGAAATTGTTGTGCTGTAAACAGTGACTATGCTGTGTTGTGATGTACTTTAACATGATGTCAATGTGTTCATAAAGAAAATAAAAATGAGTGCCAACAATTAAACTTCTATTTAAATAGATATTTTTCAAACAATAAATAAGACAATCTTGGTTATAGATTTGTTATTCAACAAAACATTAGGCAATCTTTGGGACATTTAATTAACAATAAATACGACAATCATGCTGATATTTTAATAAACATTAAATAAGGAAATCTTGGTGATATGCTATCCAACAATAAATCAAGACAATCCTTACGATATATAATTAATAAAATAAATAAAGCAAAATTGATGAATTATAATCCTACAATAAATAGAGGATATTTGTTTGTCTTTGTGTAAGATGAAATTTATTTGGTCCAGTGATGTCCAAAACAGTTTTCTCACCTGAAGGTCATAAGATGAAAGAAACTTGTATCCTTAATTATAAGGTTAAATCACATTTCTTTAAATTATCTTGCATATGAAAGCTTGTTTGTCCTACTAGTAACCTTATTGTCAGAGGGACTTTCTAAATCAAACAGTCAGACAATAGCTCAAAACATAGTTCAAAATGATCGTTAATGATGTATAAGTCGAACACGATAACGTTTACATTAATCGGTCGTACTATAATGACATAATGGGTTGAGGAAGTTCTTCAGTTATAACATTTTGCATTTTTATTGCAATATGGAAAATACAAGAAGCGCCGCTATGCGACGAAAACCAGATTTTCAACAACGACCAAGTTTTGATGTGACAGCAATCAATAGGTCAAAGTGCACTGAAGGTATTGGGTAGAAGCTAAAAATTCTTTTGTAAGCAAATGACCTTGACCTTGCTCCTGCCCGCACACCAACCCGCCTGCCCGCACGCTGACCTCGGCATTACAATAACCCGGTTTGCGTTGAAAACCTGGTTAAAAAGTGGTCATGGACACATAAAACTGAGTAGCGTAGTGGTGAGAGAGTTCCGATTATTAGAAAGTCATTTATTTTTCTCGTTCAAATCTGCAATTGTGCAGTAATTTTTGTGTCTTTTCGTATTCTCTTTAATAAACCTGTGATTTATTTAATATTTTGTACAATTTAAAGTTAAAGTTATAACGGTTTAGAAAATTGATTTTTACGTGTTGGCTTCGTCCGTGTAGAGACCCTTGTTCGATTCCTGAAAAAAGCATTTTTTCTTTTCTTACATTTTGTTTTTAGATCTTTTTAGTTTCTCGTGTATTTCTTTCACACAATATACTTTTTGAGAACATTAAATTTTACACACATTCGCTTTAATCAGGTTAAGTTAGAGTCAATACAGTCGTGATAAGTGTGATAAATGAGCAATGGAAGAAATTTAAATATATAAATATACAAATGAGCCGCAATTGTCAAAACATGTAACAAATTGAATTCAGAGTTTTAAATATAATTAAATTGACAATTCTATCCAATCTGTTCAATGACCTGTTTTAACATGTATATGCCGTATAATAATATGTGTTTGGCAATAATATGCAGTTTGTTTAGCATAATATAACAAAATATGTTTGGCGATTACATCTTATTAATAAGCATTATATAATGATATGTGTTTGGCAATTATATGTTTGGTTAATATGGGCAATACTATGTTAAGCAATGATATGCGTGGCATACTATAATAATATTTGATTGTCCTTAATATGAAAGAGAAAGTAAATGGCATAAAATGTTATCAAGTTCATTTATATACTTTGCTACATCAAAAAAGTGTTTGTGCATGCAATTTGAATTTATCTTAATCTTCAGAAACGATACGCTTTAGGTCGAATATTACTGTAACATCCCTATGAATATTAAGCTACACTGCAATAGAAATAGCCAAATAAAATAGGAAAAAAACTTTTGATGTAAAAGATTGTTTACCAACTCAAACAACATGTAAGAGTACAAAGAGTAAAAACAACAAATATTTACAAGTTATTTATTGATTGTTCACCATTGAATTTGCTTTTGTTCAACTGATGTGATTAACATTCCCTTATATCTGGTAATGTACTCAATATCTGTCTCATAGAGATTTGAAATTTTTGTTATGCAGACGTACTTATTACCAGTGTGTAAGATTTTATAAATTATTCTGAAAATCATATATTTCCTCGTATATATAACTGGCATGTTTTGGGGTGAATAGGTGTATGACTGTTCTCATCTTTGATGACATTTGAAAAGTCATTGTAGTTTTATTCATGAAATACCATTTCATTGATAAACGAAAACCATATACACAGCTAACACTGTCTTAGATATTTGAAAACCTGAATTATGCAACACTTTAGATAAATAAAACTTACACAATTTATGATTAATTTATGCAACAGACATGTATATCTACTTGATTTTAATTGATGTTGCCATACTAGTAATGTAACCACCGTATTGCCATTGACATGAAACGATGTTTATATCATTATCATCATCGTTTTTATTCTGTTAAATTAATTACCAATCGATTTATAACGCAACCGTTCTTTTCGACTCATTACCAAGTCACTACTCCTATGGAATACCACCCACGTAATCTTTAAAGTATTACAAAAACAAGTTAATTCAAAAGATATATTATTTGTTAATTATACAACTAAAATATGAATCGATAAACTTATAACCTAACTAATAATGTAACGTTGGTTATTCCATTTCTTTGACGCTTAGCTTTTATCTTCCTGTTTCTATTGTCATTATTTTATAGGCAATTCAAGTTATGAAATATTTTGCAAAAAAAAAAGTTTTATGCCTAGATTTAAACGAAAATATTCTGTCAGAAACGTTAATTGAAGAGTACAAGAAAATAGCTACTAGTATTTTGCTTGTAAACTTGTTCAATAGAATAATATAGCCTTTATATATTTTTTTCTATTTCAAAAAAATAAAAATAAAAACATCGGCATAACTCACTCATACAATTGAAGCTAATTATTACCCCATGTGGACCATTAAAATACATGGCACATGTATAGGACAGGCCAAAAATGCCAGATATTGACCCATATAATAAATGTGAAGTTATAATGTTGCATTGCTTTTGTTAATTTAAGGTTCAACATCCCCTCAAGTTTAATAATTGGAAAATATGAACTTGACTTCAAAAATATTTTATCGGACATTGCGTTTGATAGAAAAGCGCATTACGACTTCAATCTGATATTTGAAAGTTTATTGTTCAAACAATCAGTAATAACCAAATACACATTTTTTATTTCATTTTGAAAACTATATTTATGCAAATTTAGACACATTTTGTCGAATTGTCATGTGTGTTATTGCTCATGAGCGATTATTTAATATTTATGCTTAAATTCATTACAATATACAAGTTTAGCATTATATCAGTAATATGCAATCAAATTGCATGTTTACATAATTTACATTTGTATCGATATCACTTAGCTTATGAAAGACTTTCTTTACGCAAATTCCACTGAATTGATGCCAAACTTAAATATCAATGTACTAAGCATTGTTTGTTTTTTTTATTAGGGGATGGGTGTTCTTTTTCCCATCATATTATCTTAACCTTTTTCATGTACATACATAATAGTTTTGGTTTTATAATAATTGGATGTACTATGTTATAAAGCATAATCCATGTTCTATAAGACATTCATGAAATTCTCATTCATTTTCCTGCCAAATACTTTGTAATTATATAATTTGAACAAAGCCTTGGTACCAAATGGATAATGGAAACAAATTTGCCCATGTGTTGCAAATTGTAAAATAGCAGTTCTTATCTTTATTTCCGGAATCATTTGTATTAAGGTTTTTGCCTGTTTAAAGCAATGTTGTGATAGTAAGCAATGCTACATAAAGTAGTTCACACTGATAACACTTTATTCACCAAACAATGGACATGAAAGAAACGAAAGGGATTACAGATTGTTTTATTGCAACTTTGTAAAAAGAAAATTACAGTTTTATAATAAAACAATAAGTTAGCAAGGAATAGTCAACTTATCTTTTGATGATAAAACGATTGACATTGAAGGTTCATTTACCCTACAAAACGAAATACATTATTTCTTAAAACTGTTTATTGTTCGAGTGTTGTTATGGTTTCAGAAAACGTTTGAATAGCCCATATAGCTGAACCTTCTTTTAAATATTATAATTTAGTACATTTATAATGATAGCAATCTATGTACAACCTTGTTTCTATTTCTCTCCATTTATACAATTCAATTGTCCTTTCTTCATATGATCGTCGTCCAAAATGCTTTTAATCTGTTATTAAAGTATATTTCTAAACTCATGTTGCCCTTTCTTAATAGAAAATACTCATTTTTAAGGGTTAATGTTTGTTTTAAATAAAATTCAAGAGGAATGCTTTTTCGAAAAAAAAGTCCAATATCCGGTTTGAAGTCACGCAAAAAACAATTAAGTAAATAATCTTGCTTGAAATAACAACTTCCGCTAGTTAACATATTTTAGCAGGATGACAAATTGTATATCTTAATAATGAGTGCTAACAATTTAACTTTAATTAATATACGGTTTGGGGGAAAATGATTGAAATGTGCCTGAAAAGCAAGATATCTAGATAAAATAATGCGCTATCTTATGTGACTCTTTCTTTCTGTTGATTTTGTATCTGGAATAAATATCATATCAATAATATGAACATAATATATATTTGTTCAATAAAAATAACAGTATTACAAAGGCTGATAACAAAAGGCTAGGTTGTGAAATAAACAGCCTAAACCACCAGTATATGAATTCCTGGTTTTATTTTTTGTCTTTATCTATGTGTACTAACGGAAATAATTATTTTCAAGTTCTTTAGTTATTTAAATATACAATGATGGCACTTCAAAGGTACAGCCATGTCATAGACAGCACCAGGTGTTTATTTCAAATATGTCATTTATTTTCAAATGTCACCTTTAGAACAAAGGTGGTTTTCTTCAGTGAGTGCTTTACGATTAAGCATATCTTATTTTATAGTTTTCAGAAATTCCTCGCCCACAGTTTCCTATTAATGAAATTTACTTTTTAGCCCTCAATGAACTTGGAAATTGATAAATGCGTGCATTATCCGTACAATAATAAAACTAATTGTGGCTTCGAGCAATATGTTGTCACTTTTAAACATCATTATGTTTGTCTAAAAGCAAACACATAAATGGACAAACATACCTTAAACAATAAAAGATTGGGTCTTAAAAATGTTTACTTTTTTGTGTTGTCAACTACGTAATACTGAAAAGAAATTTAGAGATGCACAGAAGTACAAAATATAAAAAACAAAAAAAAATTTTTTCGTACGAGATACTGGCATATTATAAATAATGTTTCATATCAAACTAAAGTTCATTAAGTTGAAAGTGGTATCAATATCATGCTTTTCAATATTTTGATTAACAACATCAATAAATACAAGATGAGCAATACCGGTTATATTGCGTTTAAGCAAATTATGTATTGGTTCAAGCAATCAGATATTGACATTCCAATATCTGAGGGAAGAGATGAAATAAATTACTAATGTCAAGAAAATTATTACAACAATTAATAATTCTAAAAATTACCACATCCACATAAGTGTTAAAACCAATAATATCTATGAAAAACACAATTCCGATTAGGTAAGTAAAATAATTAGAGGATATTTTTTCGTCTGAGTGAAATATGGAATATATTTTCACGAAACATGATCAATTGCCACATATTTTCACATATTTAATTTAATTATCAAATAAAATGGCTACGAACCCCCTTGCTTGCTACGCAACTGCAATTGTACAGCGCGCAGTAATATAGATGCGTCTTGTTTTGCACGCGATATTTGGCGCTACATTGTGACGTCACGTAAACAACCCTTTTAAACGCCTGTAAAGCGTTATAAATGACTGAATTAAAGATATTGGTGTTCGGATTTATTTTCTTAGTTAGACCATTTTCTATCATTCTAGATAGTTTTCAAAACGAAATTCAACAAAAAGTTGTTTTGTATTTATCAGTTTTTTCAAACAAAATGGCGAAAGAAGTCCATAAAAATAAATATGAGTTTGACTCCGCCCACTTTCATATTTATATTTCATATTCATTCTTAAAAAATATGAAATGTACTTGACTGATATAGCACCATATTTTATGGATAAAATTAAATGAATACTGATATTATATGAAATAATTTGAACTGCTGTCACAGCTGTTATAAATATACCAGAGACAAAGTATGCAAACATTGAATCAAGCAGTTAAATTAAATTCAAACATACTAGAAATTAACCAAGGTTTATCAATCTTTTAACTCCTTTAAGATAATTATGCTTTTTACGATATGTAATATTAGTAAGTTCATGAATTTAGATAGTATGATCTTATATTTATAGCCAGAAACAATAAAATGTTTTAATAAAAGTAGAGTCCATTTAATATACATTGCCTATGTTTAAATATAAATTTTATTTTATTTGATGTAATAAAAAACATGGCAATTATTAGTATTTTAAAAGAATAATTATGTTTAAGATTGAAGTAAAATGTTTAAAGATGTCCACAAACCATGCGTGATTAGGTGTAAAGTAAGATAATGTAGTTATGCATATTTGTATTGACGCATATTTAATAACGATATGTACTTCAACAACAAATTAGGCCATCTTGATGATATTTAGCTTACAATAAATAAAGTAATCCAAATGATAATTTATTGAAATAACAAATAAAGCAATCTTGATAAATGTTATTTGAAGCAATAATAAGAAATATTGATAATATGCTTTCAACAATAAATAAAACAATAAATGAACCCCATTGATCTCAAAATGAAAGCATCGGTAAAAATGATATGTGAATTTCCGCTGTATCAGATGTGAAGCATAACACCCTAGATGTGACTCGAAAAAAGACCGATCGGCAGGGTAATTTTTTCATCTTTTTAAACAGTTTATATAAAACTCAATCCTTTTTTTAAGAAAATCGAATGTTGATTCATACCCTCCTGAGAATCTCCTCCTATATTAACCCCTTGTTGTTTTCGGATTTTCTATGCAGTCTTCATCGAGCATAATTCTTTTCCGTCGTTGGGTTTCGTGGTGTGTCCAAAACATGCAATATGAATTGAAGAAAAATGTCACTAAACGACTCGAAAAACATAGATTTTTACAAAATTTTACTACAGGTCGATGCTTTAACCATTTCAAACAAATTCTGGTTTAAATATTTATTGAGATTGGCTACATTACAAGGGAATCCTGCTCAAAATATGTGCATTTGAGCTTCCAGATGCTGCTTGAAGAGATTCATAAAAGTGATTGTAGAAGAAAACCATCTACAAACTACGGACCACGCTTCCATAATAAATCAATTGAATAGCCAATGTTATAGAAACAATATTAGGTTTTGCATCTTTGGCCTGAAAGTTTAATTATGGTAAACATTAGTGTGTTTGATCTACCACGAGTGACAGAGTTACTAGCTTATAATAGCATCTAGAAATACTAAAAGGCCGAGTACATGAAAATGTTGATTATGTAACTTAGGACAACCAAACGGAGAGTATTGAACTTTGTAAAGCTATCGTGTCATATATATGTTTCTTTATAATGTTTTTACATTTCATAAAAATATATATCACTTTAACTATTCCACAAGTTAATAGTTATTATCGACAGAGCTGTTATGTGTAAATATCATGGCCCTGGTGCGGCATCGAAGGTTTTTCTTTACAAGGATATGGACGAGAACATTGATCTGTAAGGAAAACCCGAGATGCCGCCCTAGGTATGATATTTCTACATAATAGTCGAGTTCGATATATTATAACTGTTTGTATCGCATGATAAACAGAACATGAGAATTTAATAAACATTAAAATTTCAATTATGATGCGCTTCTCTTCAGAAGATAAAATTCCCACCCCGAAACCTCGGTTACTTTTATGTAACCCATTCGATCATAATGTCCTATCTGTTCATTGTACTATTTTATTTATCTTTTCAAATCTTTTCGTGGAAGAACATTCATGGACTAATAGTGTTAATTGATATTAAGCTTTTTTCTTTTAAATTGGAAAAGTAAATACCGATGCCACTTCTGGTTGATTTTGGACTTGGAGTCTGCGATTACGCGATCGTTTGACACATGGGCGAACATTTAAAAGCGAAAAAGGAGATGTAAGCGCTTATCTTCCTTCTTTTCACGATACACGTGACGTTTTTATTCTTGCAAAGTTTTAAACCTTTCCTTTTTTGCTAGAAACGACCCATTTTCTGAAATAACAAAAGAAATACGAATTACGAAAGTGTTATAATTTACAGTTCCCACTGAAATAACAGTTATAAAGGAGAATAAGATACAGTTGATCTTTTTGCGTACTTGAACATTTTCAGGAAACAATCTTGTGCGTTTATTGGGGAGGGGGCTTTACCCCAGGGGGCATGTTTTTTTTTTTTCCCTCAATATGTTAAGATATTTAAAAGTTTCTTTAAAACCAGTTCAAAGAATTACAGAGCAGGCTGAATTTTCAGATAGGCAATGACCCATAATTGCGACGTGGGATGAATGAACCATGTAACATATTCTGCAGGGACGTATTTTAATGTGGAAATTAAATATGCAACTTCTTTGATCTTTTTTAAAATTTATCACTAACTTTCTTACAGCATCATAACAAGATCAACACGCTTCACATTACTCCATTAAGCAGACAGTGCAGTCGATGAATAATTATTAATTAATTAATTAATGCAGTGGTGGCAGTGAAAATAAGCAAGGCTTCCCACCATATCTACGTATTTTTAAAAACTTTCGTATGCAGAATGTCTTAATCTCTTTCTCTATGATACTATGTTCATTCAAGCTCGTCTCGTGAAAATGATGTCTATATTCGGATTAATTAGAATTATTACAGAATGATACACAATAGAATAATTCTAGATTGTTGCTAATTTTTCATGGCTATTGCACATATGAATCTCTTCAGCACATCTGGAGCTCAAATTGCAATTTTGAGCAGTGATTCCCTTTATGTAGCCAAATCTCAATAAATATTTACCCAGGATTTGTTTGAATGTTTAGCATCGACCTGTAGTAAGATTTTCGTAAAATCTATGTTTTTCGAGTCCGTTTAAGTGACATTTCTTCATTCATAGATTGCATGTTTTGGACACACCAGAACCCACGACGGAAAGAAATATCTCGATGAAGACTGCATAGAAACCCAAAACAATAGGGCGGGTAATAAAAGAGGAGAGTCAGGAGGGTAGAATCACATTTCGATTTACTTAAAAAAAGGATTGAATTTTATATAAATGTTTGAAAAGATGAAAACTTACCCTGCGATCGGCCTATTTTTCCAGTCACATCTGGTGTTATGCTTCACATCTGGTGCAGCGGAAATTCACATATCATTTTTACCGATGCTCATTTTTGAGATTCATATGGGGTTCCACCCCCGTGCCTACGATGTATTATCAATAGAATAATAACATTGATGAATTATTATTCTACAATAAATACAGGATAATTGTTTAATTTTTTGAATGATGAAATTCTATTTCATCCAGAGAGCTCCAAAACAGTATTCCAACACATAGCCAATGAGAGGAAATAAGATCACATTTCACTAAATTATCTTGAATACCGTATTAAAGTTTGTTTGTCCTACATGAGGCACCGTTTGCTGACGACTATCTCAAAATCACATGAAGACAAAATGTAAAAAAAATGAGTGTTAAATGGCGAAAAAAGTAGTCTCTTCGTTGAAAAGAGTGGAGATATATTTGATGATTTTCGCTGTGAAATTATCAAATATTTGTATGGATATATAAGTAATCCAGTCAAAGCATAGAAATTAGAATTGAAGTCCAGTAGTGTATATATTGTAATACGTTGCGACGTAATAAAATAAATGAAAATAAATCTAAATCATTTAATCATATTAAGTTTATTACTTTATTGTATAATTAAAAGTTTAAGTAATAAACTAATCTTCTCCAGGTGCAATTGTTCTTTTTTTCCTTTTGGTCCTTCATAGATACACGAATAAGCATTTTAGATGGGAATTCTTTGCTTATTGTACTTAAAGTAGCGAAACATGAAAGAGTGAATCATACTTTTATGTTAGACGTTTTGTTTTACATCTCAGCGCAACAACACGTTGTAATTTGTTATATTTCAATTAAATACAACACCCAGCATGCCTAACAAACATTAATAGTACCAACTTAAAGCCGATATAACGATTCAAAAGTTTCCTAACTTGACCCACGTGGGTACGGTTAGAGAGTCACAATTTCACAAAAAGAGTCACAGTGAACTCTTGAAACATTAACTTTATAAATATATTTCATATTGGTAACTTAGGCTACTTTTAATAATACAATATCCACAATAGCAGTTATTGTAACTTCCAGGATTTGTTCAAGCCATTTGACATGTTTTTAAAACTACTCGGTGATTCTGTCTTAATTTAGATATATATATTTACGCTTCGAGTCCAAAATATACAGATTGTATACATAAATTTCATGCGGGGCTTTAAAATGTCATTTTAGCGTGATTTGAGAACATAAGGTCATTCTTCTATGTTTGTCATTAATTTGCCTGAGTATCCTTTTTAAAGCATAATTGTGAACGTTTTTTAATTTACTGTTTATCACACACCCGTGCTGATGTTGCGACTCCGTAAATATGGTATTGCACGGCTGTGCATATATTTTGACGTGACGTCATTAGCGTTACACAAACATAGTGTAAAGACGCGCTAAATGATAGCGTTATACTATAGGCGCGTCAATGAAAAATGACAATTATTTCACTTTAAACGGTCTTTATTTTGGGTATGTGATAAATAGAATATAAGATTCGTGTAAGTTAAATACTGAATTTATTGCACTCGTTGAATTAAAATAATATTTATGCTCGCCAGAGGCTCGTATAATATAATTTTATTCAACTCGTGCAATAAATTCAGTATTGAACTTACACTCATTCAATATCCTCTATTTATTACATACGCCAATTGAGTGGATACTTTATTATACGATATTTCTTTATTTAGTATGTGCATTTTTACAAAAGGTTTTGGTAGCCTTTATTATGTTTACATTAATGTTTTGTCAGAACTATTAACAATTAACATTCAGAGGGTCAAAGTATTCATGACATATCTGTATATTATCACATAAACCGCGGCGCAGGAGTGTAATTTATCATGCCATTACTATGACAACTGCCTGATAAAGCCTGTCTGAGAACATCAACCTTTCTCAGTCAGTGACTTGAGAACACTATGTTCCTACGCCAGATCAGCATTGATGATGTTTATTGTTGGTATTGTTTTAATTGACTTTGCTGGAATATTTATGATAATACATGTAGATAAATAAATTGTAAAACAGATTGTACCAAAAATTGTGTGTGTTATAAAATTATTGGTAAAAGTGCTTGTGGTGTTGGTTCGGACTACTTTTTTGTTGCGTTAAAACCCTCTTGTGGTTATCCGTACTTTCTAGAAATTTAGCGCCCCGACATTAAAAAAATTAAAGATGCAAAGTCATAATAACAGCAGGCATGATAAAAAGAATAACAGGTTACTGTTCTTTTGAGGAAGGGGATTTCTCTAGACTCGGCTAGATAATGGTCCGGAAGGGCTCGCATAGCCTCGCCACTCTTCCAGCGACCATATGTCTAACCTCGTCTGAGAAACCCTTTCTCAAAAGACAGTAACCTGTTATTCTCTATAAAGCCATTTAATAAAAACGATATTAAACTAGTGTAATAACACTTTGACGTGACGTCATTTGCGCTATATAGAAACATAGCGTTAAAACGCGCTGTTGGCGTTACACTTTAAACGCCCCATTGAAGAATAACTCATTTCAACAGTTTACTGTTCTTATTTTATATATGTGTTAAAAAGAATATAATATTCGTGTAGTTTCAATACTAAATTTATTGAACTCGTTGAATAAAACAATTTATTTTATGCTTTTCAGTGGATTACTGATTTATCCGTGAAAATTATAGTTGATAATTTCACAGTGAAAATTATCAAAATATAATTTCACACTTTTCAATGACGAAACTACTTTTTTTAAGATTTTCCCCATGTGGTACCTCAATTTTTTTTGTTCTGATTATTCCGATAATGTCAGGCTGTTTAAAGAAAAGCAAAAGTGAAATTAATATATAACTTACATGTCAAAAGTAATAAAAAGAAGAAAACTTACAGTATGTTACTTCTATTCATTCAAAATACCAGTCACCAAATATCGTCTCTTTAATTTTTTGTTTCATTTTTACAGTCTGAAAAATCATTCCTTCCACATGCAAAACTGCTATTGATGACATTTGGGAATATTTAAGTATCCTACGAGCAATAACTGCCGTATGCTTTATGAAAACTTGAAAAGCAATGGCAGCTTTCAGTCGAAGAATACATTGTATGTAAAAAAAAAACAGCGTTCGTAAGGCTTCCAAAGTTTCCAATTTCTATCCACTTTTTTGAATGTTTACACATCTGTCAACACTTATTTATTGTCTGTTACAATCCTCAAATAAGTTTTCTTTCTTTTAAAAAGGTGTATGACTAAGAAATCCAAATGATATCCCTCTGAATCAAACACAATTATGTTCCTCCAGTGAAATACACAACTTTAAAAATGGCGGCCGCTTACATTTAAAAAAGCAAGGTCTAATATAAATTCGCAGTCAGTAACAGAAATATGGATGGATGGTTGGACTTTTTCTCCAACTAGAATAGTTTGTTTTAATTATTTAAACAAGCGATCGGACATATTTTTTAATAAAATGAATACTATCACCACCATTTAACGTTGATTGTGGAACTTATTTTTCAGCCCATGACTTCTTGTATTTAATGAGAAATTCGACTTTTTTGAGGCTCTTAATGGGGTAAACAGATTTTAATATTAACGTAAATATTAAGGAAATTTCGTTTTAACTTGTTTTTAAGCATAAAATAAAAAGAAAATTTGTTTGTTTGTTGTGTAAGATGTAATTTTATTTCATCTCGTGAACTTTAAAAACAGTATTCTCACTCGTGGCTACGCCACTCGTGAGAATACTGTTTTTAAAGCCCACTCGATGAAATAAAATTTCATCTTACACACAAACAAACAAATATCCTCTATATTATGCTCGCCAGAGGCTCGCATAATATGATTTTATTCAACTCGTTCAATAAATTTAGTATTGAACTACACTCATTTAATACCCTCTATATCAGAAGCTAATTAAATATGTTATGTGTCTCAATAATATGTTAAGCATTATATAATTATATGTTTTCGGCAATAATGTTTGGCATAATAGTATTATATGTGTTTGGTTATAATAAAATAAGGTGTTTTTGGAAATAATACGTTTGGCACAGAATATTATGTGTTTGCCATAATGTGAAAATGAAAGTTTAATGGCATAAATGTGCTCAAGTTTACTATTATAATAAGCTACATCAAAATTTGATGGTGATTTAACTTAGTTTTCAGAAACCATATACTTATGTCTACTTTTTCAGCTGATGAGTTTTCAGCTACACTGAAATAGAAGGCATAAACAAAAGGACACTTTGAACAACAAAAACAGCAAATATTTGCAAATAATGAATTACGAGTATGTGGCTTTTTATCGACTGTTCACCATTGAGTTTGCTTTTGTTCAACTGCTGTGGTTAACATTCCCTTTTATCTGGAAATGTACTCAGTATATGTCACATAGAGATAGATTAACAATATCTGTCATATTTTGCGGTTCGGATCGAAATATCCGTCCCGAGATGACCCGCCCATGGGCGGGTGACCGAGGGACGGATATTCCGATCCGAACCGCAAATATATGTCAGATATCTTTTCTTGCATATCCTACCATATTCCATTATATTTTAAATTCTTTACCTTTATTTTCAATGAAAATTTATGTCATTACAACCGTAACAAGTTTCATTCAACAGCGTATGAATTACAAAATCATTCATAACGGTAAAATGACGTCATCTTTTTCGTGCCATTGTACAGCACGCGACCCATCTGGAACCCCCCATGCCAGATGAAATTTCCGGCATGGGTAAAACTAACGGAAACGCCAGTCTGATATGCAAGAAAAAAACTTGTTAACTTTTCGTTTGGTAAACGTACTTAATACCCCTGTTTAAGTGTTTATAATATATTCTAAAAATTATACAAACTGGAATATTTTGGGTTGATAGGTGTACCACTTTTCTTATCCTTAATGACATTTGAAATGTCAGCGTAGAGTATTTACATATGAAATACAATTTAATTGATAAAGGAATCCCCCCCCCACACACACACACAGTTAACGCTGTCATAGAAATTTGATAGCCAGTATTATGCAATGCGTTAGATAAATAAAATTTACACACTTCATATTTAATGTATTAAACAAATGTGTATATCCACTAACCATCCGATTTTGGCTATGATTGATTTCCCCATACATACTAGTAATGTAACTACCGTATCGTCATTGGCATTATAGCGATATTTATATCATTATCATCATCGTGTTTATTCTGTTTAATTACCAATCGATTTATAAAGCAACTGTTCTTTTCGAATCATTAGCAAGCTCTTCTTTTCCTGTGGAATACCACCTACGAAATCCTTAAAGTATTACAAGACTAAATTATTCAAACGATCTATCATTTGTTTATAATGCAAATGAAATATGAATCGATAATCTTTGAAGTAATAAGCTAACTAATAATGTTATGTTGGTAATTCTTCTTCTTTGACGCTTAAATTCTATTTTCATATTTCTATTTTCATTCAACTAAAGTTATAAAGTATTTTGCAAAAAAAAGAGTTTAATGCCTAGATTGGAACGATAATATTCCACCGGAAACGTATATCCAAGAGTACAAGAAAGTAGATATTTTGCCTGTCATCTTGTTCAGCAGATGAATATTACCTATACATGTTTTGTATCTTAAATAAAACATCAGCACAACTTATCAATACAATTGAGGTTTTTCAGAACACCATGCGGACCATTATAAATATAAGGCAGCCCAAATGGTGCATAAAATAAATGTAACGTTATAATATTGCAATGCTTTCGGTAATGTGTGGTTCAAAATCCCTTCCAGTTTAATAATGTGAAAATATGAACTAAACTTCAATAGGATTATACATGGCATGATTAGTTTGATAAAAGAATGACCTTACGACTTAAATTTGATATTTCAAAGTTTATTGCCAATTCCACATTTTTATCTTATTTTGAAAACTACATTTATACAAATTCAGATAAAGTTTGTTGAATTCTCGTATATGTTATCGCTCATGGGTGATTGTTTTTTGTCAATGTAATGTTTATGCTTCAATTCATCACAACATGCATTTGATCAGGCATATGCAATCTTAATATTAATTCACATTGCATGTTCATATTTTTTTTTTCATTATCATTTAGCTTGTAAAATACTCTCTTTTCGCCACTTCCATTGAATTTGTACCAAACTAAAGAATAAGTGTATTACCCATACGATTTCAACCGACATTCAAAGTCGTTATTTTAATTTTTAATAAAATGTTGTCTATCGTTATGTAATTTCTATGTAATTTGATTGAAATAAGAACTTATTTATTATTAACTAATAGCCCTTTTGCTATGTACAATTTACAGTTAAAATACGAGTATGTATAAATATTGTGTGCATGAATATGAATAATTATTATGTGTTCCATTAAATCATCATATTACTAGTTATGTCCGGTTGAAGGGCTATTCCATGCTGTTATTGAAAAAACGTTTCACATTTACCAAAATGACAGAGTTTAAGCCCGGTTTATGAGGCCAAAAAGGATGAGAGAAAATGTCAGTGGCGAGGTTTTACACAGTAAACCACTTGTTATACATGTAATTTAAAGTGTTGTTATTTTAGATTACTTTGTTTTTATTTAATGATTAATCATTTATACATTGTAAAAAAGGGCCATGATGGCCCTAGATCGCTCCAATCAACCACATCCAAGCAATGTCTTAGACAAGCATCCTGGCCAAGTTTGTATGACAATTTAGTCAAAAATGTGACCTCTAGTGTGTTACAAAAAATACAGAACCACAGCAGCGTAGATTAAAATTTTGTTCATTTGATTTCAAACTAAAACTATGTTTATTATAAAAATCAAATTATAATTTTTGAAATAAAATTTTTTCCTTTGGACAGTTCCGTTATGATTTTTTTAAAGTAAGCATAATAACATTTTCCGGCGTGACTTAGAAGAGTACTTTTGTTATGGTCATTGGGTTTACTTTTATATGTTTCTACATGATCATTTTGGTGTTTTACTTATTTAACCTTTTGTAGCCATAACAACTATTAGAATTTCACTTGGCGGGGATTCATTTTATTTACATTGTCTTGTTTATAGGAACATGGTGGGGCTAAGAGCGAGATTTGGTGCACCATTAACCGGTTTAAACTCCCCAGCAGTCATTATTATGCTGCTGACCATTTCCAAGGCGGCGCCCCTGCGTTCCTCAGATGTATGTCTATGTTGTTTCATACTGTTTTAGTGACACTTGTGTCCCTTGTTGTTTTCTCGTCTACGGTAAGTATCTTCCCCTTCGCCCCTAGTTTTTATTTATTTTATTTATCCACTCCCTTCTTCGGGTCTCCTGTCCTCTTCCCCTGTGCCCCTTGGCTTTAAGGGCATATTTTTCAATCATTTATTTGTTTTCTTTTAGTTCCTTATCAGTAACTTATGACATGATTTTAGTGGTTAGCCTGCCCATGCCCTTGTGCCCTGCCTTGTTTTTGTTTTCGGGTCCTCCTGGGCTCCTTGCCACTGGCTCTTGTTGCTGGGTCGGGTGGGGGTTGCGTTCATTGAATCCCGCCTTTCCTTGTTGATCTTGTTTATCATATTTTAGAAGAAAAATAGTATACTTTTTTCGACACAAAAACAATATTGTGGTAATTGTCTTTATGTCTTTTTATCTTCAGAAGTTTGAAGTTGACAAACTACTCCTTATCACACACATTCATATACTAAATATATATCTCTCCCACTCTTTCTGTCACCAAGCAAGGAAAAAGAATAAATAGGCTTAAATAGTCATGGAATGCACATGTTACTAACTGAAAACTTTTTTCATTTTCGGTTCGTTAACAGTCATGACATGGCAACAGTTTAATTTGTCATACATTTGTAGCTCACCTGACCACGAAGGTACAGTGATAGGGCTAATGTACTGGAATCTATGCGCATTGAAGCTCTAGCAGGTGAGGTGGTTTTGGTCCCTGTTATTACTTTGAAGTTTGTTATGCACGAAATAAGCCAAAATCATCTTTCCTGTTTCGATGTCATATGATCTAACGTATGTAAATGCGCCATAAAACCAAACAAACAAAGAACCACGTGTTATTTCACCGATCACTGTACCTTTCTTTAGAGCTATATATTTTAATTCGAGCATTTATTTCGATAACAGAAAGAGTGTTGGGCTTTCTTTAGGGATTCTGTATTTATCTATTTTGTTTCTATACTGTGAATTAGTGGCACTATGATTTCACTTCTATGTTTCTAGCTGATGATAGTCCTGATCAAGCGTGGTCTTTTACAATATTTCACTTTCTAAAACAACACAAAACGAGTGATTGATTGTTAATTCTAGATTAAACACCATTTTCATGTTTATATATTAAGACCACTTCAAGCCGGTGATTAAGTTAATGGGCGGTAGCTCGCAATTATTTCTTCTATGTGCAGCATAGTGGCTCTGTAGGCCGTATTTAAGCCATCCATTCTATATTCAAACAATGAATTGAATGAGATATTAACAAATATCTTTCTATACAACATAATTTTTGAGTTAATTATCATGTAATAAAAAACTAGCCTGTAACGAAGTATTTGTGTGTTATTTACTCCAAGTCACTTTTTGAGATGCCGCTGTAAATATATTTCATCTAATTTATATTCAAATAGATACATACAGAATCCCTAAAGAAAGCTCAACACGGCAAAATTGAAAATGTTGCAGGCTCGGTTTGACTGAGCCTGTTCATGGACGGTACTGGAAAGTGCAAGTAACCGTCCACGCCCCCTAGCACCGGCTTAAGCAGAATTCAACATTTAAACATGAAATAGTAAAATTTTGAATTTAGAAACATCCGCAGATGTGTTCATACGGCGGTTACCATGGAACCTTCAATGTGACACTTCCGTGCCATTCCATGAAAAGCGGCGTATGGTCCCCAATTAATAAAAAGCGTGTGCCCTAAACGAGAAAACAATGGGCGGAACCAAATAAAATGGAATTTTGAAAGGGGATCAGAGGTTATGAAGCCTGCGTATCACAGATAAGACGTCAAAAGACAAATTTAAAAAGCAGGCAACATATCCTAAGGGCGATTCAACATTATTCAAGTAGGAATATTGGAATCACCCAACTAGAAAATGCCGAAAAGTGAACCTAAAAATACCACAAGCACAACAATAATGTCGTGCTGAACGATCTTCAAACTAGTAAGATCCATCGACAAATTTTGTCGATATGAAGAGGAGATGAATTGAATAAACGGGTAAGTACATACGAGGGACGTTCATTATGTACTGTCTCTCCCATTAAAACTTTTCGTGTAACTCATAAAACCCGTGCAAAGTTATACAATATTTAAGTTCAATATGTTAGCTTTCCAACAGTATATGACACACCCATATCCGAATTTCAATCAAACCGAGTCTGCAATTCTTATGTAATTTTGTTGTGATTAATGCTTCCGAGGGATCACTTTGTTTCCAGATTTTTATACTTCACAACAGCAGGTGTCAAGTGCTGTGTGGCAGCTGTAAAAAGTTGCCCCGTACTTCACTTCAGTGTTGTTATATTTTTCTGGTCCTTCGGGATCATTGATGCCAGCACTATTAAGTGTTAAGAATTGAGTACCGCTCAAGCCGGTGCTAGGGGGCGTGAGGGATGTTGCACTTATTCATTATCCCTCATGTACAGACTCAATCAAACCGAGTCTGCAATTCTTATGTAATTTTGTTGTGATTAATGCTTCCGAGGGATCACTTTGTTTCCAGATTTTTATACTTCACAACAGCAGGTGTCAAGTGCTGTGTGGCAGCTGTAAAAAGTTGCCCCGTACTTCACTTCAGTGTTGTTATATTTTTCTGGTCCTTCGGGATCATTGATGCCAGCACTATTGAGTGTTAAGAATTGAGTACCGCTCAAGCCGGTGCTAGGGGGCGTGAGGGATGTTGCACTTATTCATTATCCCTCATGTACAGACTCAATCAAACCGAGTCTGCAATTCTTATGTAATTTTGTTGTGATTAATGCTTCCGAGGGATCACTTTGTTTCCAGATTTTCATTACACAATTAAAAGAGGTCTGAAAGTACGATACGCGAGTAGCTTAGTAAAAGCAATGACAAATAAACGTTGTGACAAAAGGGAACAAATTTGTAAAAAAGCTCGTCCAAAATGTGGACTAAGTGGGAAGGCAATATATAATGAAGTGTGCCGCGTTTCTTGACATTCTGAGATTGCTAACAGAACAGTAACGCAATGGATTCAAAATTTAAAAGCAGAATAAAGTCTTTGAAAAATGCTTTAAAGTCCGGGAGGAAACAATCTGTCATCACGACAAAAAAAATCGAAATTGAAATTGTTGCAGGCTCGGTTTGATTGAGCTTGTTCATTGACGGTACTGAAAAGTGAAAGTTACCGCCCACGCTCGCCAGCACCGGCTAAAGCAGAATTCAACATTTAAACCCGAAAATGGTGAAGTTTTGAATTTAGAAAAATCCGCAGATGTGTTCATACGGCGGTTAGCATTGAACCTTCAATGCGACACAGTAGTGAAAATGAAAATCGGTGTATGATCCCCAAATAAAAGAATGCATGTGTCCTAAACGAAGGACAATGGGCGGAACAAAATAAAATGGAATTTTGAAAGGGGGTCTGAGGTTATGAAGCTTGCATTTCACAGACAAGACGTCAAAAGACAATTTAAAAAGCAGGCAACATGTCCTCAGGGTGATTATACAGTATTCAAGTGTTTTTGTTTGTTTTGGGTTGTACGTCACACCGACACAGTATAAGTCATTTGGCGACGTTCCAGCTTTACTGGTGGAGCCTTCCGTGCATTATTACAGGCACGAACGGGCACCTGAATAGAACCACCGACTTTCCGTAAGCTAGCTGGATAGGATTCAAATCCACAGCGGTGAGGGGCAAGTGATTGGAAGTCAACGACCTTAACCACTCGGCAACGGACGCCCCCAGTATTCAAGTAGGAATACTGGAACCACCACTCGAACCACTGGAAGTCACAGTCACTATAATAACTTTCTTCTGCTTCTTCAACTTTTTAAATATTTGATTACGTCTGAGTGGCTTTAGTAGGAAAACTGGAATAGGACTGTTACTATCAACGTTCTCCTCTTGCATCTCATATGTTTCAAAATCAGAGGCATTGTTGTTTACATCAGAATTAGTGTTAATTTCTACTTTAAATCAGAATCACCCTCTGTAAGAACGGTCATTATCATCTATGTTTTTTTTCTACCTCTCAAAGTTTATCGGGTACATCTATTTCTACAGAAACGCTACTATTTTCACACAGTATTGATTCTTGTTTACATGTTCAAAGTGTCAACAAAATCTGTGACTAAACTCATCTTCTCTTCATTATTACTTTCTGGGGACACAACCATAAGTACAACTGATTCCTCGGTGGCTTAAATCATACCTGATTTGACTGTTGACCAAGTTTTGTCACCTAGCTGTATAAGAGTTAATTTGCTGAAACTTCTTGTTTTTTGTCTTGGCATACCAAATACTGTTGCCTTCTTCAGATGAACTGCTTCAGCTGGATAATATTCATTTATTGCTGCAATCCAAAAATACCAACCATCAGCTGGCTCCTAACATTGTGCTAGTACCATATGTGCCAGTACCAACTGACTTGCCTTTATGATTTACAGCAACACGTTTCAGTCCATCTCGCATAACCCCACAATAGTGGCTGCATCACCACTTGGTACATTTTTAGCTCGACGTTTTTTTTTTTTGAAAAAAAAAGTAGAGGTTCTGTTATAGTCGCGGCGGCGTTGCCGTTTGCATCCGCAAACTTGTACCTGTATCATAACTTTTTTATTTCTTGGTGTATTGTCTTCATACTTGGCTACAACAACCCTTGGGACAAGACCTTTCAGTAGACCACACTAACCTTGACCTTCATTCCATAAATGACCTTTGACCTTCAAGGTAAAAGTCCCAATTTTTGCTTGTTCATGCTGTTATAGGCTGTAACTTTGTTATTTTGAATGGATTGTCTTCAAACTTGAACATAATAATGTTTAAGGATATCCCTTAAAAATAACCAGCCAGACCTTGACCTTCACTCATAAATGACCTTGACTTTGAAGGTCAAATTATTGAAATTTTCATTTTTTTGGCTTTTATTGGCTGTAACTTTGTTATTTTTGAATGGATTGTCTTGAAACTTGAAACATAATAATCTTCAAAGATTACTGTTAAAAATATACCGAAAGACCTTGACCTTCACTCATTTAATGACATTGTCTTTTGAAAGGTCAAATTATTGAAATTTTCATTGTTTTGGCGGTAAAACTGACTGTAACTTTGCTATTATTGAAGGGATCATATTATAAGAGAACATTCTTAAGGACCAGACCTTGTTGTTTATCAAACCCAAATTTGCTTGGCTCTTTAATGACCTTGACCTTGAAGGTTAAATTGCTGAATTTTCTCAGATTTTGTGCATTAAATGACCATAATTTATATATTTATTGGTGTGTGTGTGTGTGTGTGTGTGTGTGTGTGTGTCTATATATATATATATATATATATTTACAACAACAACTACAATTGCGTCATTGTTTCTATTTATAGAATTGCGTCATTGTTTCTATTTATAGAATTGCGTCATTCTTTCTATTTTTAGAAATTGTGTCATTGTTTCTTTTTTTAGAAATTGCGTCATTTTTTTCTTTTTTTAGAAATTGCATCATTGTTGCTATTTTTAGAAATTGCGTCATTTTTTCTATTTTTAGCATCATTGTTGCAATTTTTAGAAATTGCATCATTGTTGCTATTTTTAGAAATTGCGTCATTTTTTTCTATTTTTAAAAATTGCGTCATTTTTTCTATTTTTAAAAATTGCATCATTGTTGCTATTTTTAGAAAATTGCGTCATTTTTTCTATTTTTAGCATCATTGTTGCTATTTTTAGAAATTGCGTCATTTTTTCTATTTTTAGAAATTGGATCAATGTTTCTATTGATAGAAATTGCGTCATTCTTGCTATTTTTAGAAATTGCGTCATTTTTTTTCTATTTTTAGAAATTGCATCATTTTTTCTATTTTTAGAAATTGCATCATTTTTTCTATTTTTAGAAATTGCGTCATTGTTGCTATTTTTAGAAATTGCGTCATTGTTTCTATTTATAGAAATTGCGTCATTGTAGCTATTTTAAGAAATTGCGTCATTTTTTCTATTTTTAGAAATTGCGTCATTGTTGCTATTTTTAGAAATTGCATCATTGTTGCTATTTTTAGAAATTGCGTCATGGTAGCTATTTTTAGAAATTGCGTCATTTTTTCTATTTTTTGAAATTGCGTCATGTTGCTATTTTAAGAAATTGCGTAATGTTGCTATTTTTAGAAATTTGCTTAATGTTTCTATTCATATATATATACAAAATATATAAACAAAACTTTTGTGACGAGACAGACCAACTAAATTTATAAAAAGGAAACATTAAGATATGTTCAAACCTTTCTATGTTTGCGTTTAGAAAAAGTAAAAAGTCGAGCGTTGCCCCCGCCCGGCGGTGGCTCTTGTTATCAAAGAGAAACAGACCTGAATCTTACATAAACAATATCTGCTTCCTGGTATGATGCACCAGTAGAATTGATTCAGTAGCGGACCTGTTACTAAGGTAAGTTGTCTAGATTATGAATGTCTAGACTCTGGACTTTGTTTAAATTACATAGCTCAACATAGTCGGTAAATGGTTTAGCTCAATAAAGTCGCTTAATAGTTTGTGTCCACTCCCACTTTCGGTATAGTGCCTTCTGGGTGCCTTGTTTGAGTGTATCGGGGATGGTTGGGGGCTGCGTCCTGTGAACGTTGCTGTTACCTTGTTGATCCTTAATTTTGCTTTTTACACGTTTTTTGACAAAGAATTGTCCAAACATTATTTCAACTGAGATGATATAGTTCTCTCATTTAATTTCGAAAGTGTTTTACCTGCGTCTGAATTTTCAGGATCAGGTTTAGTTTGTTTATTCTTTACATTCATTTAATGAGAGTTTGTGTCCTCGTACACAGACACTTGGGGTTTGGAGCTCAAAACGCCTTTAAAATCCAAATAAAATGCATATTTGTCAATCCCAGCACATGTACTGATCATATATATCAAAAAACTTAAAATAAGCCGTTTTTAAAAAAAAAAATCATATTTCAACATCTATAATAATACACAAGATAAAAATGTTCGCCGGAAAAATCCGCACCCCTACCGTCATAATCACCATGTATTTTATTCCATTTCCAATATTTTCACATAATCCTTTGGTGCATCGACACAGAAGATATAATTCTTCACGATGATGGTCAATTTTAAACTTCAACGGTAATATAAACAACGCAACAGCCGAAATAAACATCAAGATTATCGCCGTTTTCCTCCATTGACAAAATCTTTCGATAAATTCAAACGTGGCCCCAGCTTTGCCGTGTCCAAAATGCGCAGCGCTTTTAAGTTTGGGAACCAACATAGTCGGATGGCTTCGTTCATAGCCGGCCCCAGTCGTTTGAAGGACGGCGAAACGAGAGAGACACGTTATGTGTGAAATAATAAGAACTAAAACGGGACCATATGAGAATTAAAGGGATAATGGCTGTAAGGGTGAAAAAGGGGGGGGGGGTAAAAATCGGGAGGGGGTGAAAAAATACCTTACGTTAAGATTCTAACCTCAGTGGCCTCTACTACCCCAATCAAAAAATGACTGATTGTATGTCAACATATTAGTTTCTCAAATACATGTAGATAAAATTCTAAATACACCATGACGTAATAAATGTGAAACTGTGACTAGATGTTTGTGTTTTCCATGTTCCAAACAACATAAAATATGTGTACAAAATTTAATGTGCATTTAACATAAACACATAAACAAACGATGAGTTTGATTAAGCTTTTTAATCCTTTTGTGCTGTCTACTACGTGATACTGATAGAAAAATAGAAAATGCGATGCGCAGAAGCAAATAGAAAATGCGATGCGCAGAAGCACCTATCTACAGAAAAAACTCTTTTAATATATGAACGAGATATTGACATGTGTGTATCAAATTATGTTTCATATTACAACCATGAAAATGCATTTAATTGTTTGTATGGCTCGGACTCAAAGTTTGTCTTATGATTAAGTAAACACTATCAATAATATAGGAAGCGAACAATACACAATTTTTAACGGCTAAGCAAATAATGTTTTTGATAAAAGAAATCAGAGATTGACATCCTTATATTAGAAAGCTAGGATTTAATAAATTGCCTATGACACGTAGATGATTATGACCATTATTTTTGATAATTATTTGCATGTTTAAATTTGAGTGAAAACCGATAAATTCTATAAAGCACGATTCCGATAAGGATAGTATGTATTTGACGTAAAGGATAACAAACGTCGCATGTGTTATAAGAATATCTGTTTGCACACATAGAGTATCTTAGAAAATAAGTCTTGTTGGCTTTGGATTTATAGTGAATCGTCAAAAAATAATTGACAACTGTAATTTATTGCCCTTGATTATAGAAAAAATAAATTGAATTAATTGCACAATCGAAATTTAAATATCGATTGTGCCATGGTTGTTCTTTTGATTTCCTAATATTTTGTGTATAGCATCTAAGAAATATTTCTTCAATTTAACTGTTATAAGATATTGCAGGAAAAATTAGATGCGCTAAAATAGATTGTTAATTTAATTTAGGCGTGCTTTATACCCCCGCACAACAAAGTTGTAAGGGGTATACTGGAATCAGCTTGTCCGCCCGGCCGTTCGTCGGTTTTTCCTTGTCCGTCCAGTAACTAAAGATTCCTTTGTTCAACAGTCTTCGTATTTGGCATGAAGATTAGTCATATGAAGATTACCCATATTGCTTTTGAGGACACTGGGTCAAAGGTCAAGGTCGTAGGGGCCTTTACTTATAAAAGCTTGTCCGTCCAATAACTTGAGATTCCTGTGGCCAACAGTCTTCATTGTTGACACGGAGGTTAGTCATAATGAGTAGATGACCTCTATTGATTTTGAGCTCACTGGATCAAATGTCAAGGTCACAGGGGCTTTGACTAAAAAACTTGTCCGCCCAATAACTTAAGATTCTTTTGACCCACAGTCTTCATATTTGGCATGGGGGTAAGTAGATAACTCCTATTCATTTTTCGGTCACAGGGTGAAATGTCAAGGTCATAGGGGCTTAACTAAGAAAAGCTTGTGCGCCCAATTACTTAAGAATTCTTTGACTCACAGTATTCATATTTGGCATGGAGATAAGTCATGATTAATATATGAACCTTATTAAGTTTGAGGTCATTGGGTCAGAGGTCACAGGGGTCTTGTCGTTTATATCCTTTTTATCCCTTTTAGTTTAGTTATTCAGAAAATGAACAAACACACTTTTTTGATATTAATTTGCGTAGTTTATTTTACTTTCAATTTTAACTTATTTCAAACAAATACATGTAATTGCATTTTATTTTACTCATAAGATATATCCAACACAAACTTACATATTGCGTAGGCCTATACAATTCACGTTTTATCCAATCTTTCTCCAAAGTTTCGTTTATTTATATAGCACAAATAGAACAATAGTATAATACAAAATTACGTGGAAATGCGTCACCGTCGGGGAGGCAGAACAATAGGGATTAAAATATATAAGTGAGGCTCTAGAATAATACCGTGAACAGTGGCACCGTCGGGAAAATTTAACAATAGAACTTTTGTTTACGTGAATACAATTTCAAGTAGAAGCAAACCAATAACTCATGCAATGCACGATATATGAAGCGACGGTGGAAACTATACAACTGAACTAAATTATAAATACAAAAAATCACATAGAAAAATGTAAAAAATATTATCGCTAAATTTTGCCGACACTCCCACGGAGAAAATATTAATCAGAATCTTAAACAACCAAAAAGTATATACAACATTTTTGAATTCAAATCTTAATGATAATAAGCATTTCCTTAAACACAAATAATCAATATACGATTAAGCTTAATTACGCTGACTGTTAATATATATAAAAGTATCTACATAAGTTCAAAAATTCAAATTTCATGACCTCACTATAGAACGCATGATTTATCTAAATCAAACAGGCACACATTCAACTATATTATTTACAGTCAAACACAGTTTCTCTTCACTATGCACATCTAAATCATATATCTCCATGTCTTTTTAAACCCAGTTTAATATCTTCAATTTGAACACAGTGATTGTGAATAGCACTAATTCAAAAATATCCAAAGTTCACAGGGCCATCTGTAGAACAAACCACAATTGTTTCCTCAAATGTATACTTTCGTTCATTACTGTTCTCGAGTTAAGTCTTTTCCTCCGGGAAACCCAAACTCTACGTATACTAATTCTGTTGTAATCCGGGGTCTCAAATGTAGACTCATATGGTTTTCAACTTGTTCATAAGTGTTTAACGGTGTCCTTGACATCCTCGGGGATCCGTGTGCTGTCCGTCCTTGGGCGTCTTCTCCATCATCGCTGGTTTCGTAAATGTTGATCACTTTCGACGTCATCCGTGGTCCGAATTATTTCATAAAAAATGATCGTATATGGCATCAACATTGCAATTGGGGTCATTTTCAACGTAATCCAGCTCACTTATCGTTTGCCACTATCATTGACTCCATTTTTTTACGTTAACGTTATCAGTAAGCAACTAGAAGAGTTTTTCACTTTCATCATGCACGTCATCTTCAGCATCATTATCATAATGATTTTCACTATTGCCGCCATCTTGGTTGGCGTCATACTCATTTTCACTCTCTGTATTGACGCCATTCACGTTGGCATCCTCATCCCTATGATAATAAAAACAACGTCCTCAACGTCACTATTGACCTCGACGCCATCTGTATCGGCGTTTTTAACTCCATTCACATCATAATTATTTTTAAAAACCTCAGACGTCTCACCACTATAACTGATATCCCGGGTTCTGGCGCAAATCAGTGTCGTGAATATTCTTTTAATCCCTTTTAGTTTAATTATTCAGACAATGAACAAACACTTTTTTGAAATTAATTTGCTTATTTTATTTTACTTCCAATTTTAACTTATTTCAAACAAATAATAGCATTTTATTTAACTCACAAGATATATCCAACACAAACTTACATATTGCGTAGGCCTATACTATTCACTTTTATCCAATCTTTCTCCAAAGTTTCGTTTATTTATATAGCACAAATAGAACAATAGTATAATACAAAATTACGTGGAAATGCGTCGTCGTCGGGGAGGCAGAATAGGGATTAAAATATTTGAGTGAGGCTCTAAATAATATCGTAAACAGTGGCACCGTCGGGAAACTTTAACAATAGAACTTTTGTTTACGTGAATACAATTTCAGTATAAGCAAAGAATAACTCATGCAATGCATGATATATGAAGCCGACGGTGAAACTATACAACTGAACTAAATTATAAGCACAAGAAATAAATAGAAATATAAAAAATATCGCTAAACATCGATATTCGCGACAGATCTTGACTGAAAAAAGCTTGTCTGCCCAATAACATAAGATTCATTTGACCCGCAGTCTTCATATTTGGCATGGAGATTAGTCATGCTTAGTAGATTAGCCTTATTAAGTTTGAGGTCATCGGGTTAAAGGTCAATGTCACAGGGGTCTTAAGTTCAAAAGGCTTGTCTGTTCTATTGCGTAACAATGCTTTGGTCAACAGTCTTCATTATGGAGGTTGGTTATTACTGGTAGATGACCTCTATTGATTTTGAAGTGACAGGTTCTAAGGTCAAGGTTAGATGGGCCTCCACTGTAAAAAGCTTGTCCGCCCAATATCTTAAGAATCCTTTGACCCACAGTCTTCATATTTTGAATGGAGGTTGATCATTGTCATTAGTTGACCCCTGATTTTGAGATTGCAGGGTCAAATTCACAGGGGCCGTTAGTTCAAAAAGCTTGTCTGCTCAATTGCTGAAGAATGCTTTGGTCAACAGTCTTCATATTTGGTATTGTAGTTGGTTATGATAAGTAGATGACCCCTATTGATTTTTAGGTGAATGTGTCAAGGTCACAGGGACTTTAACTACGCTAAGCTTGTCCGCTCAAATGCTTAAAATGCCTGTCTAAAGTGTTATTGATTTTGACATTTTCTCATTTGAAGCATATAATTATGTTCTCATATATTCATCATAAAAAACCCAGGCAAAACTGCACAAGTCATGCAGTGGCAGTTTCAGTTTTAAGGTCAAAGGTAAAGGTCACTCTTATCTATGTCTGCACCGCCTCCGTGGTCGAGTGGTTAGAGTCGAAGACTTCTAATCCAGTTACCTCTCTGGCGTGGGTTCGATCCCCGGGAGATGCTTTGGTAGTTTAGCGCGGAGGAAGGTAGTCAAGTACTGGTGTAACTCTCCAGGAACGATGGTTAGGAAACTACCCGCCTATATGACTGAAATACTGTTGGAAAAAGGCGTAAAATGACACAAACAAACAAACAAACTTATCTCTGCCCCAAAAAAAACATGGAAAATACATAATTGAGCAATGCACTGGCTTACTACCCTCAGATTTGGCAGAGAGGTTGTCATTGAGCTCTAAATGATCACATTTGACAAAGTGGTATGCAGGGGTATTGACGGCATGACAGTTGCAGTTCTAGTTCATTTTAAGATTGATTATATCTGATTAATATACATGTTTTTTGTACACTCCTCAAATTTGAACGATGACAAGATTTTTTGTTTAATGGCATATCTAATTACATTATTTTTGTATTGGAATGGATCGATCATTATTAAATTTATTGCTTGAAATATTTACCACCATTTCTTAAATCCATTGACAACTATAACAAATGACAAAAGTTTCATCTTAAATTGAACTGGTTTTTAATAACCAAAAGGTATGTAATACAATATGGAAATGATTAAGTTGATAGTTTTAATTGAAATACTTGAAATTTATTTGAAATACTAAAACATGAAAAATGTTTCTGTTGTAGACCTAACCACTTTTAGTCGTTTAAACATTAGTTTATAGTACATATGATGTTTAAAGGAACAATCTAATACTGCCAAGAAATTCTTGTTTTTGCTTTTCCTAAACAAATAAACAAAATGATACTCGTTTTGTTATGAGTTACTGGCTTGTTGAATCTAAACATAAGAAGGAATCATACCCTGATGAAAGAAGGTTTTGTTTTAGCTCGATGCAGTATCATATTGCATGTACAGTTACTGATATTTGAATCAATATTATCATTCAGTATACCTCACAAATTTTTACAATCATGTTTACCAAATTAAAGCTAACGAAATGATTAAATATATATTCACATTCAGTAAATAACTGAAACAGTCAAAGATAAGAATGAAAATTTAATTTAATAGAAGAATTGTAGATTCTATCATTGTCTAAAAGTTTATTACATTCTTTGTTTTATTAGATTGTATAAGATATTGTATCTCTGCCTCTATCATATTTAAGCTACACTGCTAATAGAAGTACAATACTAGAAAAACTTTGATAAAACACTTGGTTTGATATTTATTGAATACCAAATGAAAACAATACTTTAAAAGAAACATACTATGTAGTATTGTCTACAGACTCAAACAACCTATGAAAGCACAAATTACTGTAAATAAAAAAAGACAAATATTTATAATTTATTGTTAAAACCATAAGTAATGAAAATTCTACAAATAAATTTAAATCAAATTTGTAGTTAACTTTATTTGGGAAATCAAATTAATGCCATTTCGACAAATAATGTCTAATTCGCATGTGTGGTATCGCTCAATAGCGATTGCTGATAATAGATGCAATGTTATACTTTACGTTATCACATCATGCATGTTTACCATTTTATCATGCAGGATCAATCCCAATCTAACTGCACATTGCATGCCTATATATTTCTTTTATATTTGATCAATATCACTAAGCAAACATAATTATTTCTGTACGCCAATTTGGCCATACGTGTACTTATCCAACACTCACAGACGTTTTTTTCATTGAAAATATAACTGACCTATGTTTCCTTTACTTGATTGAAACTTGGCAAATTAATAATCAATTGAATTAACTCATAGCACAATAACAAATATTTATGAATTGCTTCCATTATTATCAATAACAAATATTAGGTCTAAAGATATCTGGAGGAAAAGTGATCCCTCGGAAGCATTAAAAACAGCAAAATTGCAGACTCGGTTTCATTAAGTCTGAAAAATATAACAACATTGAAGTGCATGAAGTACGAGACAATTTTTTACGGCTGCCACACAGCACTTGACACCGGCTCTTGTGATGTACGATTATCTGGAAAAAAGTGATTCCTTGAAAGCGTTAAAACAGAAAATTTACATGAAAATTGCATACTCGGTTTGATTGAGTCAGTACATGATGAGTAAGTAAAAGAGGCAACATCTCTCACATCCCCTAGCACCAGCTTTAGCGGTACTCAATTCTCAACACTTAAAAGGGTAGGACGCAATGATCCCGAAAGACGAGAAAAATATAACAACACAGTGAAGAACGTGACATCTTTTTACGGCTGCCACTCAGCACTTGACGCCTGCTGTTGTGATGTATAACTGTCTGGAAAAAAGTATTTCCTCGGAAGCATTTAAAACATCAAAATTACATGAAAATTGCAAACTCGGTTTGATTGAGTCTGTACAAGAGGGATAATGAAAACGTGCAAAATATCTCACGCCCCCTATCACCGGCTTGTCAATTCTCACAGTCGCCATATCATTGCCCACTTGTCGAGCTTTTATAACAGAATTATTTCGAAGCTGTTTTGATTTCAATCTGATGAGGAGAACACGAGACATATTTACCCTAATGACAGAAATAAGGCCAGTTCAGGATTTGAACTCAAAGAGAAGAAAGATTAAAGAGACTTGTCAGACTGGTCTTCAAGTTATTAAAGGAACTCCATTGAGTTACCTAGGACTAAATATACATGTATAAAATTCACAATTCTTACATAAATCATCTGAGGCATTTAAACAGAACAGACAAATATGCAAAATATGATTAAGAAATACGAGGGTTGTTTAAAAAGTAATAGGACTGCAGCTCTTCTGGTCACATTTTTTAATATACGTACACAATGTTACAAGAAACAAATATCGGAACATGTCCTTTACATATTGTGAAAAAATCAATACAAAATGTTTACAAACAACAATTCTGTGAAATTTTCAAATGATAAGGGGTACAAAACCAGGCGCACGCTAACAATAGAATAAATGACGTTAATGGCGTCGTGAAATGAATACAAAATAGATAAATACAGAATCCCTAAAGAAAGCCCAACACGGCAAAATTGAAAATGTTGCAGGCTCGGTTTGATTGAGCCTGTTCATGGACGGTACTGGAAAGTGCAAGTTACCGTCCACGCCCCCTAGCACCGGCTTAAGCAGAATTCAATATTTAAACATGAAATAGTAAAATTTTGAATTTAGAAACATCCGCAGATGTGTTCATACGGCGGTTATCATGGAACCTTCAATGTGACACTTCCGTGCCATTCCATGAAAAGCAGCGTATGGTCCCCAAGTAATAAAAAGCGTGTGTCCTAAACGAGAAAACAATGGGCTGAACAAAATAAAATGGAATTTTGAAAGGGGACCAGAGGTTATGAAGCCTGCGTATCACAGATAAGACGTCAAAAGACAAATTTAAAAAGCAGGCAACATATCCTAAGGGTGATTCAACATTATTCAAGTAGGAATATTGGAACCACCCAACTAGAAAATGCCAATACAACAAGCGTCATTCTTTCTGAAATCATTGTTCCTTGTGCTTTTGGTGTCATGTAACCATTACAACGCTTCATATGTGGAGATGAACCTACAGCGAAAGCGGTCACAATCTTGTTCCAATCTTTAAAAGAAATCCGATAGCCAATCATTATCCGCTATTTTCATATATAATATAGTAACATCGGAACTTAACACGCTTGGACTTACAGTGTTAATGCTTAAAAGAATTTTATTATTGATTTACACATATCATCATACGTTTTTAGAACAATATTATTTCATACAGTAAATTAACAATATTTATCAATTGAAAAGTATCCTTTTCTACTTACCACAGGTTATGGTTATCATTAATAATTATTAAAACAAAATCGCGGAAAATACTTATTACTTTTTCTGTTTATCATTGTTGATAACACGTATATCTAGTTAAATATGGTAAAATAGTGTTTGAAACAAATGTCTCATATTATTTTTTTTTTTGCCAGAACTGTAAAGGTAAACCCGAAGCAGACAAAAATCCCGGACAGGCCGCCTACCGTTTACCGTCGATGAAGCACTTTTGAAATCGACATCACTTACGTCCCGTCAATTTTCCGCTTTTATCATCGCTCTTTCCTGTTGTTAGTAATCTTATATTCGCCGTTTTTTTAATTGCTTGCTCCAGCTGAAAACGAGTGTTCTGATGGCAGGTTAATTGTACTTTGTTATTTTAATCATTATGTATGTAACTGAAGGAGTATAGCCAATAACTTGGCAAAATTTAATTATCGCACGGATTTTCAGTTTGTTTACGAATGTCACATTCCTACATTTAACGCTATGACCGCTTATGTTCAATACTTTATAATTAAGCCTATTCATGTCTTAAAGACGTCAAATTTGAACAAATTATCACTTAAAGTGACATTATGCTCATATTTTCATAGTCAAGTTGAGCTGAATTGACTTTATATTTCAAAAGATTGACTGTCAAAATGGTATTTGTCCAACAGTTGTTATTGGTAAATTTACGAATAGAATTATAAATCTGCCTTAAATTCAAAAGACTGCCCCACTCTTTTTATAAACCTATCGTTTCAGGTAAATTCTAATGGATCTTTACAGAAATTTCATTTCGATCTGTGTGTTATTCATTGTTTATACGAACTTAATCATTAAATTGAAAGGATTTGTGGCAGAGTATAAACTTATTTTAATCTTATCCGTTCACTCACTATATACCCTTGGATGGGCATTATGTCACTTTAAATATAATTTAATTTGATGATGGAAGATATGGACAAACATATGATAAATTGTAATTAAACTCGATGTACAACTTAGCTTTAATAACTGTGTTAAAGTGTTGCGCCGGGTGCATGTTACCATGGTTGTTCAATATCACATGAAACAATAACACAATAAATTAACACAATAAAGTAATGAACTTATGCTTAAATTGTAGAAAACATTTTGCGATCGTTGTTCATATTAAACTATTCGAAATTGAATGAAATATGAATATATTCAATACTCTCAGTCCTATTACTTTTTGAACAACATTCGTATACTTAAAAATAAATTGAAGACCGTATTGTATGGTATATTAAGTCCCTTTTGAGTTGCAGCGCTTTTCAATTTTAGGTCATTATTCACAATTAAAAGAATCATTCTGGAAAAACTGAGTTAGCGAATGACCTGAAATTTTGCACACAAGTAATCGTTCTTTACATATACCAAATGGAACATTAATTTAAATAAGCCCCTTCATGTCAAAAGCCTTAGCGGTGTCCCTTTAATAAATGATAATACATTTATTATGATATCTTTTCTGAGAAACCTTAACCTATTTCCGTGAATGATTAATCATTTTAAACGGGAAACATTTCTGCCGTTTGTTGATTGTGGATTAAAACTTTAGTTTATTTCATTTTTCACAATAGGCTTTTAAACTCTTTCTCTTCCAACTGGACGGTATGCCAGTCAACTTTCCGTACTACAAGACGAGTATACCTGTGTTTGAAATGCCACATCTGGTTACGGCAAGTTATTATTATTATTATTATTATTATTATTATTTTTATTATTATTTCATGTATTATTATAATGGTATGTATGTTATTTTTAATTCATCTGTTGTTTTTGTTAGTTTTTTTATTTGTTACCTTTGTTAATTTTCCGACATGGACGTTTAGGTGTTATATATTCTTTACGTACAAAGTGAAAAAGCATCTTTTTCTGTAAGATCATTCCTTAAATTACTAGAAATGTTCCTGACTGACAGCCTGTAACTGTGTAATTTATTTAAACCTTCGGAAGCAAATGGGAGTAATGGACAATGACTAAACAAATTGAACTATTTCACGGGGGATGAAGTGTTACACGAAGGATGGAGTTCTTATGATAACTTGTTTGGACTTCTTATAATAACTGTCACGGAGTTCCTGGAAAACGTTACGGATTTCTGTGGAAAACTGTTCTATAAACTTGGAGAACTCGCGTAAAAATGGTTATTTTTAACTTTAAATGGGGAGTTTGAGGTGCTAAATTAAACTTTGATAATAAAGCTTGCCCTACATATTGTATTATGTTTCAGAAAAAATCTTTTAGTGCATATTTCGTCGCCGTTTAGAAAAAAATCTGGAAGTTTTGAGAAAATTTTCCAAATTAATTGCTAATTCGTACATATTGACCTTTTCATTTGTGAACTTCTTCGTTGCTATACATAATCACTTAATTATAGTGGAGAGTTGCAAACATAAAGCCCGGGCTAATAAATGTATACCCGATTTTTCAAATGTTACGGAGTTCTTGTGATAACTCAATATCTGTCCTTGAGTTCTTATGATACCTTTTGTTACTGCCAGTGTGTTTCTTGTGCTTAATTACGGCACGTTTAAGCGTATTTTACTAGTCAATAAGTGTGTAAATCATTATGAAGCATAATACGCTTATCATTTGCACAAAAATTCTATTCAAATCAGAATTGCACGATACTAAAAATAATGTAATGGAAAGGAGGCAACTCTGCAAGATTTTCCAATATAACTTACAGAGTTACCTCTCTTCTCATTCCATATTTCAAGGTAATATGCGGAAACTATATGTACATTTAATGCCCCTGTGACCTTGACCTTTGTACTAGTGATCCCAAAATCAATTGGGGTCATCCAATACATAGGCTATTCAATATGTGAAATATGAAGACTTTGTGATAGATAGTTTTTATGATAATGAGTGAAACCATTCTGACATTTAAGGCCCCTGTGACATTGACCTTTGAAATAGTTACCCCAAAATCATTAGGGGGTATCTACTAGTTGTGACAAATAAATATGTCAAATATAAGGACTTTGTAACAAATAGTTTTCAAGATAATAAGCGGAAACAATTCTGACATTTAAGACCCCGTGACCTTGACCTTTGGTCTAGTGACCCCAAAATCAATAGGAGTCATCTTCTAGTCATGACCAATCATTATATGAATTATACGACTTAAAGGTTCAGGATATAGGGTAACCAATCAATTTCAATGTAGAAAAATATAATTTAGCTACACTTTAAAGCAGAAAGCATTTGTATAAGATAACTGTTGTCGGTAGATGTCTTAAATCTTAAAGTTCATATATATCCTGTAATTTCAGACAAATGCATTGTTTACGTCTACGGTATTTTGTGTATTGCGTTAGCTTATTTATAAACAACAAATGTACAGCAGAATAATATATGAAAAATCAATTAAATGATCGACGACTTAGTTATTATAGCACATTACTATAAAGTTGCTTAGCACCATTGAGTCCCTATATAATATGATACTAGAATCAATAAATAATATTCTATAAATATAAATGCTTCCCCTATAGTGGGGGTACAAAACTAAATAATTTACATTGAGAGTAAAAGTGAACTGTACCTAAACTAATGATTTAAGAAAAAATGTTCTGTTTGTATGTGGAGTTTAAATTTGGCATCAGACCCAAACACTTATATTATTACATATTATAACACTTTATCAAAGTATGATGATTATATTAATCAGCTATTAAAGTAAGTAATTATTGTTATTTTAATACAGTAAAATTGTTGCCATGGCCGTGTCACATTGAAGGTATCATTATAACGGCCGTATCAACACATCCGCGAATGTTTCTTAAATTCAAAAGTTCACCATTTTCATGCTTAAATGTAGAATTCTGCTTAAGCCGATTCTATGGGGCGTGGACGGTATCATGCACTTTTTGGTACCGTCCATGAACAGGCCGAATCAAATCGAGTCCTCTACATTTTCAATTTTGTCGTTTTTTGGCGTACTTTTGGGGATTTAATCTGTTTTCACTGTTTAAACCTTTACAGCGTTTTAGTATAAACAATTGAGCTTCTAGGTGATTAAATATGAGGAAACATAAATTAGAACTTTAAAGTTTAATCGAAGATTTTTAAAAATCCGTTATAGAAAAGAATGGATATATTAAAACTATATTCTGGCGTAAAATTAAATATAAACAACAAAAAATATTAAATAACATCAGACACAAAAACTAATACATTATCATGTGATAAAATGAGAAGACAGAAGTACTTGTTAATGCGTCCTCGACTTTTCACAGTGCTTGATAGTTAGTAACACAATTGCCAGAATAATGTGAAAATAAATTACAAAGATAATAAGTGAAATTTCTCACTAATACAGTTTACCGTATTCAAATGAAATCAAACAAAGATTTTAAAATAGTTCTTTTACATAAATACCCTAATTTAATTTACAATGAATGAGAAATTTGGTACTTGGTTCAAAATTAAGATTTTTTAGAATGATACCTAGTAGAATAAGACGTCTTGTTTTGTATTGCGAATGCGCAAGCGAGGTAACTCGTGAATGCTTAATTGTACGGACGACAGACTTTAGTCATAAGATTCTTACAGAGTTTTCGCTCTTTCAACTTTGTGCCAAAAGATATGAAAATGAAAAGAAAATCAAGTCTTATAAAATGCTATTCATACACCCTTGTTATCTGAACAATATGAAATCATTAAATTATTTTGTGTAATAAAAAAAAAAGTGTATATAACTGATAGTGTCATAGTCAGTCCTCACGCTTCTTTCTTCCTCCATCTAACAGTTAAAAACTGGATTCATGCTCGTGACAAATTCTGCAAATGCTCTTTTTTTTACAATGTGTGTGTTTTTTATTCTGTTTTGATTTGGTCTGTTAACGTCATTTATTCCTTCTTTATATCTTTTATTCTGGTTATCTTTTATTCTAAATGAGTTACGTCTTTTTACGTATATTTTTGAGTTTAACATTTAAAAAAAAAATGTTATCTTTACTTAGCGCCTTTCCAGTTTTCCTGGTAGCGGAAGACATCGGATGCTCCTTTGTGCATTATTGCATGCACTACAATTACATGACTGATTTTATTAATGCACGTTTGTATCATCGACGTAGGTGTGTCGGGGGGGGGGGGTGCATCCTTTAAAACGTTGCCCTTGCCTTGATGCTCTTCATTCTTGTTTTTTTTTTTTATTGAGAACCGTGATGTTTATATCTATTCAATAACAATACAATTTATATACACGACTGCTGTACATTTAAGAAGTATAGAGTTATATATTTGTTTTCCTCAAATAAAGAAATACATGTATTCATGTTACGTAAAAGGTGGAATAAAATGGCGAAAAAAAAGCATTATAAATGATCAATTAATACAATTTCCGATACAAATCAAAGCTCGTGTGATTAATTGTACTCTATTTTCAAGATCAATATTTCGATATTGACTATAATTCAATTAAAATGAAAATTGACACAGGGAGACAGTCGTGTTATTTTTTATTTTGCGCCTTTTTTCATAGGCTAGTTCTGCTAAAATATACATTGTACAAATTTCTTGCCGTAATTTTTACTACTGAAAATTAAGTACAGCGTTTTGAGTGAAGTTATTTAAAGTAACCCGAAAGTCATAGAGCAGAGTAGACTGTTTGAAGAATAATTCATGTCCAGCACATCAGCAATATTCACATTTTCAAAATAGTACCAAATTAAAAACAAAACACCCTTTGTGTGTTACACTCATCTTTGCATTGCAAATAACATAAAACAAGGTTTTCTATAGTATTTATTCATAAATATATTTCAATTATTTTATTGATATCTACAATAGAAAAAATACAACCCCATATCGCTTTTCTTAACATAAACAAGAAATCAATCAGCTATAAATTTAATTATTTATTTTATTTATACGAGTTATTAAAATATTAGGCACGTGCATATCATCATATCGTCAGCAAAATATCAAAACATGTCCGATTAATATTTTGTGGACAGTCAGGCACTAACGGCTTTGTGGAGTCATTCGTCATCCAATATGTAATTTCGGAGGGAAGGAATGGCGACGTTCAATAGACGCAACCCCCACACGACTCAGCAACAAGAACCAGCTTCCAGGAGCCCAGGAGGACCCCAAAAACATACTTTTGATATATCAAAAAAATAAACAAACAAGTATAAAACAGCTTGTACAAAAGGTACATCAGTATTATCAATATTATATTTAACCCAGAAACACTGCGTTTGACATTTTTTTATGTTCTGTTGTAATTTTTCCGAATGATAAACCTGTTCTATATTATTCTTGAAATACCAAAAAAATATAAGCATAATTATATAATAAAATTTCAATAAAAGAAAATATAATTAACTTAAGATTTACAATCAATAGTGCTGCATGATTTTGTCATCTGTTCTAAATTTATACAATACTCATGGTGCATTTTTGGGTTGATGACAAAACTTCATAAATATGAAATGATATAAAAAGATACAAGTAATAAGTTCAATATTTAATGATTTTCAAAAGAAAACATGTTAAAAGTAAAGGCTTTACTTATATATCATTATAATTATAAACAAAAGTAAGGTACATGTGCCAGAAAAGTATGTAATACTGTGTATCTAACAAGTTTGTTGATTGCTATAACTAATTTTATGATAAAATCATTCATTTATTATTTTGATAAAATATGTATAAAATAGACAAATATAACTAAATATAATAACATATAAATAATGATAAAATGATACTTGGTTAAATTAATTACTAGAAACAAACACATTTAACATGAAATATTTGTACAAACTACAAAAACTAGGCCTATTACAAAAAGTCCATACAGGCATTCTTCAGTAAAATGTAATAACTTCCTAACAATGTTTCCAATAAGGTTTCTTCAACAGGAAAGGCATTTCAGAAATAACATTCTGACAATATGTCCAATAAGGTTCCTTCAAGAGAGAAGGCATTTCAGAAATAACATTCTAACAACATGTCCAATAAGGTTCCTTCCAGAGAGCAGGCATTTCAGAAATAACATTCTAACAATATATCCAATAAGGTTCCTCCAAGAGAGAAGGCATTTCCGAAATAACATTCTTACAATATGTCCAATAAGGTTCCTTCAAGAGAGAAGGCATTTCAGAAATAACATTCTAACAATATGTCCAATAAGGTTCCTTCAAGAGAGAAGGCATTTCAGAAATAACATTCTAACAATGAGTCCAATAAGGTTCCTTCAAGAGAGAAGGCATTTCAGAAATAACATTCTAACAATATGTCCTATAAGGTTCCTTCAAGAGAGAATGCATTTCAGAAATAACATTCTAACAATGAGTCCAATAAGGTTCCTTCAAGAGAGAAGGCATTTCAGAAATAACATTTTTACAATTTGTCGAATAAGGTTCCTTCAAAAAAATGAGACATTCAATAATTAATTTCCTGATAATGCTTTCAATTAGGTTCCTTCAAGAGATGTGATATTCCAGAAATAACTTTCTGACATTTTTAAAGAGGTTTCTACATATATGTGACATTACAGTAATACAACTCTGATTAGGTTATGACGATGCTTCCAATGAGGTTTTGATAATGTTTCTAATGGTGTTTCCAAGAGATGTGTCATTCCAGATATAAAGCTCTATTTACTTTTTTTCCTCTTGTGACCTTCTTGTTTATGTACTTTACTAGCATTCATTTCTTTTGGTCTTTTTAATACCTTAAACTTGTCAGTTAATGAACTTTGCCGTATTGCTTTGATCCTGGTATCCTTCTTTACTTCTCCTTCATCTTTTTGTTCGTGAGTAAGAGATCCATATTTAGGTTCATTTGCGCCTTCATCTATTTCCGTTACCAATAACGGAGTGGCTCCATTGATGTTTGTATTTATATTGCAGAATGCGCCTTTCTGTCGTTTCAAATGTTTTTCGTTCACTATTTCCTTGTCTAAGCCTCTTTTATTTCCATTTCCTTTGTTCTCCTTTGTCTTTTTAACTTCCTTTTCAATTGTATCTTCTTGTTCCTCTGTCCGTGTGCTTGATGGCATGTCAGTTTTATTTTGTTTTTTCTTTGTTGATTTCTTTTTACTTTCTTTCACCTCCTTTATCAAATTTTGAACGCCAACATCAGGACCATCAGCCGATTCACTTCTGTATTCCTCGTCAGCAAACGAAATATACCAAATTAGTGCTTGCTTAGTTGTTATGTCTCGATCAGGGAACTTACCCGTTATTCTTTGAGGTATTTTCAAATTGTTCACTGCTGTTGTTATCTTTTTTCTCGACCTTTGCAGTATATCCAATGGACGTTTTCTGAATACGTAGTTTGTATCTAATAAAACATAATCGTTGATGTCGCTAATTGGTACACGCTCCTTTCCTCTAAATTGACTATAAATCATCTCTGCAACTTTTTCGTTGTCATCCATATTTAACAAAATTTAGGGATTGTCCTTACATATCACATCATAATCAGACATAACCATTTTGCCTTCTTTCTGGCTACATCTGTTCATGGATTCCTTCATTGCCTCTATACCTTTTCTATGATTTGTTACATGAACCATGTGAAAAAGTGTTGTGTTTCTTTTATCCTTGAGTTCGAATGTTAATTGAAAACTTACATTGGGTTTTCCTTTTCAGAAAAGCTTCATAATTGCTAGTGCATTTTTGTATCTTATTACTAAATTCGAATTCTCTCTCCGGCTGGCAGAAGTGAATTACAAACTTCACAAATTCGACAAGTTCATCTTTGCTATCTTCTAAATCAGACGGATCAATGCCGTAATATTTTGCAACATCAAGGGATATTCCGTACAACTGAGTAACATGTTCAGGACACTTTGATACAAAACGGTTCACGAAACTACTCATAAAGTTGATCAATATTTCATTTCCAGAACCTGGAACAAACTGTTGCACATGAGCCATTGGTGTATCTTTGAAACCATAAGGATCGAGAAATGTTAGACTTCTTACAGATGAATCTCGAAGCATCGGTGGTGCTGTTGTCTTTGCAAACTCTTGGTGGAAAACTTTGACTGTCAAATTGAAAGAGCCTTTACATATTTCGAACAATGCATTTCCCTCCATTTGGCGAAAACCATATGTGTATTCTGGATAATGTCTTTCTAGAAATTTCATTATCAAAAGTTCTACATTTGCAGCAAGTTTTCTGTACGTTTCTATATTACTCTCAATAAAGTGTAAGGTAATGTTGGCATTTTCTCCAAATACTTCACTTCTTTTATTCCGTTTCTCAAGTTCAATAGAAAGTTCGTCTTCTGGTTCCAATTCTGAAGTTGACCAACCCCATATGCTATCCTGTTTTTTCTCTGTGTTTGTTGGTTGTCCTTGTTTTTCTTCATCGCCTGGTTTGTCTGTAAATTTGTTGCCAGCTTTTACAGATGCTTTGCTTCTGTCTGTTTCCTGATTTCTATTTTCCAACAAATCAGTCTCATGTGTATTTGGCATTTTTGGTTTGTCTTTTTTATCTTCCTTTTGTTTTAACATATCATGTTTGTAATAAAAACCTAAGGATACCATTAAAGCAATAAGGGGTGATCCATATTTTTCTATTTCACTCGGCCATTCATTGCCATACCGACCTTCGCCGGCGAACCCATCTATATACACAGTTTTTAAATTAAATTTTTCGTTTTGTGTCTTTTCAATATAAGCTTGGAGGTATTTCTTTAACATCAACCTTTTAGCCAAACCATGAGGAGTATCTTTGTCGAAAAAGGACTCATTTTTACTCATTGCTACAATCTTTTACAGTTCTTTGTAAGACCTGAAATAAGAAACATATTCTGTTTAGTAATAATAATTGCAAACGTCTGCTAAATATATAATAATAATTGTTAGCAAATAATCAACTGCAAAAAGGACCTAGGCATGAATCAAGTCATGCATTGATCTATTTATATATACATCCTCTTAACACTGCATAAGATAATCCATTCATTAACCCTAGTGTTTTAGCGCAATAAGACAGTAAGTCATTTTGGCGCCAGCAATTCAACATTAAATTTTGATCAAAAAGTCGCTGAGAATTAATCAATTGTTAAATTTTTATCAAATTGGCGTCTTTCTTAACGGTTACTTTAAGTTTAGCTAAACGCCTAAACGCTTTAAATCAAACAAAATATCTCACAGGCGTAATAATAATGAGTTCACAAGCATAACATGCGAACTATTTCGGCGAGATAATCTGTATATTTAAGAGGGAACTGTTTTACGAAAGTTTTAGACAATGATTTTCACCAGCAGATTGGTCTACAGATATGTACCTCAAGACTTCCACAGAGGAAGCATCTATACAAACTAAGTTTGTTTGTCCCATGATAATGGCCATTCTACGAACTGGTATTACAACTGTTGAAATTCATTAGAATATCTGTAGCTAGCCATAGCTTTTAGAAATATTCTCTAAAACATTGTTTTAAGGACGGCTGTATGCTCCATATGGTGTGTATAATTACTCTGCTTTGCACCTTGCTACTTACTTTCCTGTATTGATCAGGGGAAGTAACCGCTGCTACAATTCACTGCTTGCAGCCGTTACCTCCTCTGATCAGTACAGAATACATTGAAATATAACTCTGCTGTTGTAAATCCATAAGATAATGTTCATTGTAAGAGGGGTAATTGGGTCTTAACTTTAAAACATTATTTAATAACAGTAGAAGGTAGTCCGTTGACAGCAGGCGACTACCTTTGATAGCGGAAAAACATAAATATACATTATTCTGCAATGTAATATCAGAGTTCACAACAAGTCCATTATTATTTTGATAACTGTCTATAGTTGATCTGTTTTCAACGGAGGTCTTTTTTACGCGCGGGGGGGGGGGTCATTAAATAACGGGAAAGGGTCAATTTTAAACGTTGAAAATTAATCAAAATCGATAAAAAAAATAACCCATGGGATTAATTTTAAACGGGGTCAACATTTAATGTTACACCGACTTGACTAGTGTCAACTAACATATTTCTTTTATATGTTTACATATTAGATTTAATCATGTTTTATGTATATTATACAAATTGAGTGTTATTGTAAATAAATTGAAATTGTGTTTAAACAACTTGTCTATGATAAGCGTTTTACGTATATGTTAGTGATCATCCGTGCTGTTCTACAGAAATTAGAAACTTCGACGGGAGCGATAGCGACAGGAGAATGTTTCTAATTTCTGTAGAACAGCTAAGGATGAACATTAACATATTTAGTGTCAAGCTTTATTTGGCCCTTGATTACGTCACTACGCGGTACTATGAAGCACTATGAAAAATAGAAGGCGACTATGAACGAATTTCAATATAGTATCGACTTTCTTTCTTCTATGAAAATTAACACACATAATTTTTAAGAAATACAGCGTTATCATTGGATGACAAATAATTTAAAAGCTGGACACTAAATAAGTAATACAAGTAGTAAGCGTACGAGGAAAAGGTATGCACAGTATTTACAAACCCGAGCGATCAAGGTTTTCAAAGTCTACCAAAGTCTTTGCGGTTACTATCTATCTTACCAATCTGATCTTTTGTTGTTTTTTTAATTTCAACTCTGTTTTTTTCACAAACCTTAATTTATGTACTTATCATATTTAAAGCCACTTAACGATACGAACCGCTAAGCTTTTGTAATATATTAGCCCGTGCAATCAGGTGTTATTTGAAAATTATCGTGTTAAGGTCACGTATAAATAAAATAAATTTAAAAAATAAGATGATCATCAGTTTCCCTTCTGTTTACGTAGCAACAATAATGAATTTAAAAGTAACAGAAAGAGCATCGAAACACAGGCTATCTGATTTGTACGAGGTATAAATCAGATTGCCGAGTGTTTTGATGTTCTTTTTCTTTTGTATGCAGGCTAATTTACGCCATGTCGTAGTTTCGCTTCTTCGCATAAAATGTGTTGTCGCTTTTTCGGATTTTCAAGGCAAAAAAGAGTAAATACGACAGAAGGAGGGCGAAAATACGACATATAAAATTGTCGATTATTCGCATTCCATCTGTCGTATTTTTCGCTTTGTCGCATTGTTACAGTTTCGCATTTTCGCGTTCCGGTTGTACATGCTCATGGAGACATCAATTTGAAAATACCTAAATATTACAGCTAATAACATATTTTGTACCATTAGTTTATTGTTTCCCTTCTTGTTTCAAAACGTCAAGTGCCTTAAACGAAGAGAAGCCCAGTATATTACAATAGGTTCTAAATGCAATATACTTATTGAATTTTTTTATGAATTTGACTAAGATATTAGTGCAATATATGGAAGAGGGCAGACTGGATGACCGCCAAAAATGCTTTGTTTTTAAGACCTAGGGGAACGCCTGACAACATGACAGACATAATGTCATAACGAATTAAAATCATTTTAAATATTATTATATAAATTTTAAAATGCAATAAAAGCAACTAAAGAATGCTGAATGATCGGAACTATAGACCAAATGTTTTCATATATGTTTTTTTTTTTTTTTTTTTTTTGTTTATTTGGGGTTTTTTTTTTTGGGGGGGGGGGGGGGGTTGGGGGGATTGGGGGTTATAAAATTAAATCATCAAACTTTTTTTTCAAACTTAATCCAATATGCACTCTACGTAATCAAAAGAAGTATGTCTGACGAAACTCTAGTACCAGAATTAACACAGATATTATAAAATGTTTTCCTGTGAAAATACACCTCATTCTCAGAGTAAATATCTATTTCAAAATGTGTGCGGGCAGTGCCTGTATCGTTAAGTTTCATGTCACACCCGTCAGCGGTTTTTTGGGGGTTTTTTTAATCTGATAATCTGAAAATGGTAGGAACACATTAATGTTTTTATCATAAGAATTGTTACATAAATTAATTCGAAACAGTCTGAAAGCATTACCGTTATATAACTTAATTATTTTACATGCGTACGGGGCGGGATAATATTTTTAAATTATAAATCTATACGTGAATAGAACTTATCTGGTATATGACTATTAAATGATATATCATTGTGATCAGATATTTACAAAACTTAAAAATAATAATAATGACAATATATTGATATCTCCATGCGCACAAACAACCGGAGCGCGAAAATGTAACAATGCGAAAAAGCGAAAATGCAACAATGCGAAAATGTAACAATGCGAAAAAGCGAAATGGAACAATGCGAAAATGTAAGAATGCGAAAAATCGAAAATGTGAAGAAACGACACTTTGTCGTCTCTATGTTTTCGCATATTTTGAATGCGAAAAAGCGAAAATACGACAAATGGAATGCAAATATACGACAGATTTTATGTCTCGTATTTTCGCCTTTCCGCTTCTTTTTTGCCTTAAAGATCGGAAAAACCGAAAATACGAAGAGACAACAAAGTCCAACTTTTGTCCTCCCTTTGTGTTTTCGCATTTTCGCATTTTGAGGCGAAGAAGCGAAAATGCACGACGTAAATCAGCCACCACTCTTTTGTATCATAGGCAAAAATAAATACACGTTCCCTGTTGTGAAAATATGAAACCCGAAAAAAAAAAGAAATTAATGAACTAGCATCTGAATATGATATTTCTATCGCTACCCACAATAAGTAAACCACAGAAAAAATTAGCCGATGGTCATGCTCTGGGGTGCGAGAAACTAATACCTGCACTCCATGGCAGTTAACGCACTGCGCATGCATATTTATACGATTTAACTCGTTTCCCCAAACTATAATACAAACAAGAGTAATTTCTAAATGCCTTGAAATAGATTTGTTTTTGTTTAATTTACCATACAATATTTATAAAACTAATCGAAAAAAGTACAATATCTTTGGTTTAACCTGTTGGAAAAAAAACATTGAAATATGAAATAATAATATTATTAATATAAATAAGTTCAGGAAGCACTGACTTAAAGTTTTCGTGATTTAAATTTACAACATATCTTATTTTACTTTACAAATCGTATGTATATCTTTGTATGTTCAACGTTTTTAACTGAAAGAAAACAAAATATTTTCTTCTTTGCACTGAATTTTACTAGCTAGCGGAGTTAGTTTACGTTAAATATTGTCTTATATATAGAGATTTTACTTTAATCTGACACGTCAGTGATAAAACACGCCATACGTGCGTGCCATTTATTCTTGAACTTGATAACTTTTGGCGGTTTAAGCTTGTATGCCACCTTCTTTTTTTTTTTTTCTTTTTTTTTTTATTCGTTTTTTTTCTTGTTGTTTTCTCTGTTTGGTTTTTTAAGGGGGTTGGGGGGGGGGGTGTTTGGTTTTTTTTGTGTGTTTTTTTCTTTTTGTTGGTGGTGTTGGTGTTGTTGATTTTGTTTTCTCTCTCTTTTTGTGTTGCTGATTTTGTAGGAGGTGGTATTTTTTCAGAACAAAACTATTTTTATCCTACTCATCAATAGTTTAAAAATGAAAAAATACTCTCTTAAAATGAAGTACTGTGTATCTTATTTGGAAAACACAACCTATGTAATATGTAACCGGTCGTAAAATAATTCAGAACTAAAACCGTGCGAAGCTTTAAGTGGAATACCCAGATAAAAATAAAAATGATTATGGGAAATCAAAAAGATTTTTATATGGATTTCCAAATTTCGAGCAATATTGGAAATTCCGAGCTAAATATAGAAAATATAGATTCCCAATACCTTTATCAAATATTGAAATTTAAGATAATCAACTTTTCCATTAATAAGTCCATTGACATTTTCGTCTATTATTTTTACAAATGTTTCTTCCATAAGTATGTTTATGCATTAGTTCTTTCGGATAGGGGAGAAAAAATATTAAGCACTTCATATTTAATACATCGCGGTTACATATCATTAGTATTTGTAATTATATTTTGTCCACTAGATATGCGGTATTTTAAATGAATCATAACACATTTACTTTGGTCAATCGGCTAAATTTAATCAGCTTAGTAAATCGACAGTTTTATAAAAATAATCTCAAATACTAAATTGACTGCGCCGTTTTTGACCAATTGCGTTGTTGTAAACACTGACCTATTATACTAAAGCTTGTTTAAAGTGTTTACTTATATGATTATCATTCCAGTTACTCAGATGTTTATCAAAATATAGCGAATTATATCGACTGTGTTCGTATGTAGTGGATTTTATAGTTCATATTTCTTTATAAAGAATGATGGATATAAAAATGTCTCGGATATTTAAACTTTCTTTTTTCTTTTTTACCATATTCGTCTTGATAATCTGCTTACAAATATCTCTATGTATTCAAAATATACGTTTAAAAATCAATTTTATTTAATATTTATACAGTATCATTTTTTTATCATTTACCTCATCAATTTTCATACTATCTATCTTAAAACCGACAAAAAGGCTAATAATTCAGTAATTATTGATAATATTTGACATACCTTATACTGGTGTATTACATTTGAAGAACACAACCTATGTTATCTGTAACTTGTAGTAAAATGATTCAGAACTAAAATCGTGCGAAGCTTTATGTAGGAAAGACTTTGGAAATCCCGATTTAAAAATAAAAATGACGTTGGGATTTTCATGCAAATTTAAAAGGTTTTTAAAAAGATGACTACAACAATACCGGTGACTCCGACATTTATAAAGCTGTAGCGAATTTCATAGCCTGTGTCCATATTTAATGGATTTTAAAGTTCAGATTTCTTTTTAGAGATGAATATGAAAAACTCTTACATTTTTGACATGCAGTTATTTTTGTTTCTTTTGCAGAATTTGTAATTATTATCTGTTTAAAAACTACCCCAAAAAGAAAATATGAATTACAAATCATTTTATTTCATATTAATAAATTAAGAAAAAAAATCTAATTGGTGTCATTGATATAAAAGGTTTGTCCCAAAAGTTAGCAAGTACTTTTATAAAATAAAGATAATAAATGCGAAATAAACGCTACTTCAATGTTAACTTAGAGTTTTTGTTTGTTTGTTTGTTTTTTGTCTGTGTTATTTTATGTTGTTTTTTGAACAAAACAGATTTTTTTCTTAATCATCAACTTTCATACTCTTCTTTATAAAACTAATAAAAAAAATATCTGACATACCTTAATCTGAAGTATTTGAAGGACACAACCTGTAACTGGTGGTAAAGTGAAGTGAATCAGAACTTAACCGTGCGAGCCTTTAAATAGGAAAGACTTTAGGAAATCCCGAGATGAAAATAGAAATGACGTTGGGAAATTAAAAAAGATTTTTTCGTGGTTTCCAAATTCCGAGCTAAATTTAGTAACAAAATACGGAAATTCCGAACTAAATATAGATTCCCGATATCTAGAGTCTAACCTTTTTTTATCAATACTTAAACCGCCAACTTTTCTTTTGTGGTAATAACATGTATGTTCATACGTAATATAAAATTGACCCTTAAAAGTATTGTTATCTATCTAGTTAAACAGTGTATTTGGCCTCCCTAGTTATTACACGACTTACCTTTATCTATATTCAAACGATTAAAAGATGAAAGCGAGCTAAATTTAGAAACAATTTTCGGAAATTCCGAACTAAATATAGAAAATATAGATTCCCGATATGTTTAAGCTTTTTATCAATATTAAACTAGGAAAGTCTTTGAGGAATCCCAAAATGGAGATAGAAATGACGTTGGGAAATACAAAAAGATTATAATATGAATTTTAAATTCCCGAGCTAAACAATTTTCGGCCATTAAGTGGAAGGCTGACATTAGCTCCTTATCTAAGAGTCTGCTTGACAGTCGTATAAAGTAAACGTTAGTCCCTTAAGTTTGACCTTCAATTTGGGGCTTAACTGGTCAGATTCCTTTAATACCCTGTTATCTGTAGCCGTAATGCGCAATCTAATTTCAAACTTTTGATATATATTATCCCCGATTTAACGTCATTTTTGTCTTTACTGTTTATATATCCTTGTAAAGTTAACTTTTTGAGCCGCTAGAATTTGTTACAAACTTGGTATCTTTTCAATAGAACCTGTAATAAAACTTGGTATTTGTTCCATTGTTTCTGCTCTTTTTATTTGATAGTCAGTGTATAACTCGAAAAACTTACATCAATATTTTCATACTTACTTCAGAAATGACTAGTTTTTTACATGCTCAAACTGGGCGAACATATTCTACAGTATGGAATATATTATCGTAAAGACCAGCGATTAATCATAACACAAACAGAATATACTTCGACGCTACGTCGAAATAATTCGGTCATGTGTAACAGGTTTTAATATTTTTCGACCGTCTGTCGCACTCTACCCTCTGTCCATTCTATACTATGTCCCTTCTTTTAATTGCCGTGTGATATCAAGCTCCTTTCGAAGAAGAGACCCAATCATACCAGTTATTAAATCGGATATGTATAAAGATATAGCAAATCATATCGACAGGGTCCATCATATTAAGATGATTTCCAGATTTGTTGATACAGATGGATATGAAAAAATAATCTCACATGTTTTACATGCAGTTATCTTTGCAGTTTTCTTTTTCGCATAATGCTTGTAGTATTCGGCTTGATATTACCCTTAAATGTAAAAAAATATGCATTTACAAAGTATTTTATATTCGTACATTAAAAACACTCTTAAACACTCTTTCGAAAAAATATCTGAATTTCAGTGTCCATTGATATACGAGGTGTGTCCCAAAAAGTTTGCAGATAAAAACAAATTGTTATAGCGATTTTAAATCTATACATTAATGAATTCAATAGATTTCCACTTAAAATGCAACCTTTGATAAATATTATGATACCAATGGGTTTACAAAATAAAAACAGACATTTGAAACGATGCAGTTCAGTGGTTGCTGCGTAAAACACAAAGTCATTTTGAGGCCGTCCCGAGATGCAGGCTTGATCATTCCTGGTCAATAGCCGGGATACCAAGCGTACCTGATCTGTCTGCATTCCAAGAAAATGTCTATGAATATTGTATACGCAAAACGTTTGTTGATCCCTACTCTGTCTGATATGTAACACACTTTCGTACATCTGTCTCTTTCTAGAACATCCTTAAGTGAAGTCACAATGCCGCTATGAATAAGTGTTGTTTTCCCGCGTAAAAGTCCGTTCCACCTTTGAGAAACGCCAGCGTACATATATAGTCATATAGTACTTTATGTTGCCTTTTTTATCAGTTTGGTTGTCTCATTTCATAAAATTTAAAGAGACACGGTGAACGTTAAATTACGCCACGTTTGTTTACCTAATCTTTGCAATTGGTATAGTAAATTATGTACGTTGATGTATGATGTCAAAATTGTTAACGAAAGACGTCAAATACACCCGTCAATGTTTCGCGCAAAATCATGTTAGATTATTATCGATCGTACATTAAAAATAGAATACGTATTGTAGTCAAAGATCATCAAAACAGGCTGGTAAAATTTCGTGGTTTTTTTTTTTTTTCTTTTTTTTTAATAGAACTTAAAAAATATAGTAATGACGTATTTATCGTAAAGAAATTGTCGTTAGGTTAAAATTAGATAGTTATTAATATAAATGTTTTCTCAACAAAAAACAAGGGTGCCATAGTCACAAAATACGCCCGTTTACGAAAAAGCTTTAGATGGAGATGGGGGCATTATGGATAAGTGTTATCTAGCAAGCAAGTTTTTATTCTTGGCACTGTGTTGTTAAATGAACCTTAAAACAAATCAGTAGGGAAGATATGCAGAGAATGTGTGACCTTGACCTTGGTCGCAGGGACCTGAATTTTATGCACTGCACTCAATGATGAACATTTGTGCCAAATTATATTGAAATCCCTCTATGCATGTAGAAGTTTTGCTCCAGACAAGTGTTTTTCTATGAGCTCTAACTGTGACCTTCACCTTTGACCTAGAGACTTGGTTTATGTGCAGGGCACTACGTCTCATGGTGGTGAACAATTCTATAAAAGTAACATTAAGATTCCTCCATGCATGTAGAAAATATGCTCCGGACAACATCTGGATATTTAATCATCTCCAGTGACCTTGACCTTGCAAATATTAACCTAAATTAAATGTGTAACACCTGTAGTCATGATAGTTACCATTTGTGCTACAATCCATCAATAAATGATGACTAAATGGTCCTTATAACCATCTTCAAATTTTTATCTGAACTTTGACCTCTATGTGTAACCTTGACTTTGGTCGCAGGGATCTGAATTTTGCATGCGACACTCAGCCTCACAATGGTGAACATTTGTGCCAAGTTATATTGAAAACCCCCTATGAATGTAGAAGTTTTGCTCCGGACAAGCGTTTTTCAATGAGCTCTAAGTGTGACCTTGACCTTTGACCTGGAGACCTGGATCATGCATGGAGCAATACATATCATGGTGGTGAACATTTCCATAAAGTATTATTAAAATTCTTCCATACATGTAGGAGATATGCTCCAGACAAAATCTGGATATTTCACCATCTTTAGTGACCTTGACTTTGCATATATTGACCTAAAGTACATGTGTCACAGCCGTAGTCATTATAATGACCATTTGTGTTACAATCCCTCAATAAATGATGATTAAATCGTCCCTATACACATCTTCATATTTTTATCTTTTTTTAAACGGGCGTATAAAAAGTACATGTAATTGTAATTTAATAACTAAAAAATTCTGATTTAAGATTTTATTCTAGGGAAATACATTTCATTACAATTCTTAATCTTTGAATGAGCTGAACTGATATTTACTTGAAAATTAAAATATAATTAAATTTCTATGAGAAAGTATTTACATTTGATAAGGTAATTACTGTATGATCTTTATGAACAAATACCAAGTCTACAGAACACCATAGTTATCACAGTTAAGAATCTTGACCAATGAATGAAACATGTGTAAATAAATGTTACATTCTTTAGAACATACTCAAGTCCAAGAAAGAGGATTATTTCATGCCCTTTGATTAAATTCTATTTTTAGAATTGAAAGTGAAAGTAGATCAAGGGGAGTAATTGTGTAAGTCATTTATGAACAAAGTAATAACTTTGTTGTCGCCCTTTGATTAAATTCTATTTACAAAATCTGGATATTTCATCATCTTTAGTGACCTTGACCTTGTATATATTGACCTAAATTATATGTTTCACAGCCATAGTCTTGATAATGACCATTTGTGTTACAATCTCCAATAAATGATGACTAAATGGTCCATATACACATCTTCATATTTTTATCTGAACTTTGACCTCTATGTGTGACCTTGACCTTGGCCGCAAGGACCTGAATCTTGCACGCGACACTCCGCCTCACAATGGTGAACATTTGTGCCAAGTAATATTGAAATCCCTTCATACATGTGGAAGTTTTGCTCCGGACAAGCATTTTTCAATGAGCTCTAAGTGTGACCTTGACCTTTGACCTAGAGACCTGGTTCATGTGCGCGACACTGCTCCTCGTAGTGGTGAACATTTATATGAAGTTTCATTAAAATCCCTCCATACATGTAGGAGATATGCTCCGGACAAAATTGGACGCCGCCCGCCCGCCCGCCAGGAGCGTTCCCATAATACGTCCAGTTTTTCAAACAGGCGTATAAAAAGAAGAATACATTTAGTGCGATATATTTTTTCATGAGGACAATCCTCGTTTAACTTAGCACATGTATGGGAGGAGAAGTAACATTTTCTTCATAAGTTATTTCACGAAACGTTTACGCACTATATTATCAGCCTTTCTTTATTTTTATTATAGCATAAAATCGGCTATTTTCCCCTCTTTTGCCCATGTTATAACGGGGCCAAAACCATGCGTTAACATAGTCACGCGCTCAAGATTGTTATAGCCCGGTTTTACCTATCCGCAATACATAGAGGGCCCATTAAACAAACAAAAAATAACGATTTGGCCTGTTTGCCAGAGTCAAGCGCTCTTGTTATATTGAAATTATTAATTCGAGGGCCTCAGTCGCATAACGGCGAGCAGCATTCAAGTAATTATGCCGGCAATACGGCGTATAGACATCGCCGCTTATCTTGGTTGTCGCCCTTTCTTAGAAACGGACAGTTGTCAGTGTAAACAAACATAATCTGTCATTCAGTTTAAAATTCCCAGATTAACTTACAAAAATGGAAAGCACAAAATGAATATAAGAAAACGTTGTTTTATTGACGTTTATATTTATATATAAATGTTCTGTGTGTTTCTTTGAGAGAATAATGTTTTATGCCTGTTTTTTTTAAACTTGCGTGCTTAAAAAAAAACCGATTCTGAAATTGAATCTGATGTCACTGATCTTTTTCCTACCGCCAATCTGTAATCGTTCTAGGAATTTCTGAGGCGCCTGTTTTGTCTTGAGTAGAGTAATGTTATGTTTTTCTTAAGTTATAATATCTCCAAAGTTAAACTTTGTTAAATCAATTAAAAATTGAAATTTCGTTCGGTTCTCAAGTTGTTGGCCCCGGAAAAAATAAAACACATACGTAAAACATGTAGAGTTGGATAAATACCGTTCCAGCACACGGATTTAATGTTTGTGATTTATATATAATATACATCATGAATCTGTTTTAAAATTTTATGCTATAATAGCGTCAACGCAAGTTTATTTCGTGTTATAAAGTCTGCAGAGTCCCTCGGAACTGTTGGAGCCCTCGCCCTACCGGGCTCGGGCACCAACCGTACCTCGGGACTCTGCAGACGTTATAACACGGTAAAACGTGCGTTAACCCTATAGGGGGCAGGGGACATATTCGAATATTCAAATTTTTTAATAAACTCAGACATGGTGTTTTGAAGGTACTGATAACTGATAACTGATATTTCTCTGTCATTGTAATTCTTTCTTGTTTGTGTGTAGGAAATGAGATATATTTTTGGGTTTTTACCCGAAACTAAGCATTTTGGTAGCTTTGTATGTATTTCTGACTCTCCGAATGGAGGTGAAAAAGTTAAAAATTAAGCTTTGACAGTTGGCGCCAAACAAGTAAGAAATTTCAGATAAATTTTGTAAAAAAAATCTAAACGTATGACAGACACTTTATTTGTCATTTCTGAAAATGCCATAGCTTGCACTGCGTGTTACTGATATTTTTAAAGGAATCAGGCGGATTCTGGAGTATGCGGCAAATTCATGAAGATTGCCCATATTGGTATATTTTAGGTGTGATTTTGGCTGGGTGGGGATAAATATAAATTGCTGTCAGTCATTTTTTGAAGGAGCAATGCATGCAAACTATTATTTTGATTTGATTTAAACATATTTTATTGCCAAAAATAAGACATATACATACATGTAGACAGTTACAATACAATGACATGACATATTTGGCAAAAGGGTTGACCCACAAGTTCTCTCAACATTAGCAACGGGTCTTCCGTATTATTTTCTTCAATGTATGTCATATATCATTGAATAATGCTGTGCAACTGGTTATCTGCCTGTGAAACAGATTTTGAAATATTTGGAATTGTGTTTCTGGTCACACTGAAATACAAAATTTTTCATTTTTAGGTCCCCTGCCCCCTATAATGTAAATTTGGTTTTTGTACAAGTCAAATATGTTGGTATTTGATTAAAGAAAAAGAAACTCTTTAGCCCCGAGGGTAATTTCAAATACTGTTATTTCAATCAAGCTCAAATATATATGTTTAAACCAAACCATACTGATATATTCGTCAAGTAGAACTTCCAGATTCAGAATTGTAACTTTTCGGCCCTTCCCGTCAGTCTCCGGATAAGGACCTTGAACACAATTGTATAAATTCACAAAACAAATACGGTATTTCGGTCGGTTGGTCTGTCAGCCAGCCCGCATAGAGCGCGAGACTTGTAATGTCGACATTGTGGGTTCGATTCCTGGGCTAGCCACGAGTCTTTCGGATGATACTTTGAATCGAGATTCCTTATTTCCATCCCTATCCTGTTAACTAAGTAGAGTCCCAATAACCTGACAGGGAATTTCCTTTCTTCTCAGCCGAACTTCTTTCCCGATATTCAAATTATTGATTACTAGTATGTAACAGACAATATGTTTAATTTTCAGGTGAAGTCATTCAAAATTAATATCAAAAATAATAAACTTATTCATAAATTAAAATATTTAATTTATTATTTCTCATGTATAATTATGTAAATTTAATGTCTATAACAAAAACAATCAAGTTATTCGTGATAAATACATTACAACTAAGTATATATTATACTGTCAATATACCAGCTCAATATTCAAGCAGTCAATCTCCATTTTTTCTTAGCGGTCAAGCAATTAAATTCGGGGAAGTTGACCACACGCCTATTATATTACATTATAGTCATGCTCTGCCAGGCACTGTCCCTCTCGGTCTGGTAGCCACTGTCCCATTGACGTGGTAGCCACTGATCCTATCGCTCTGGTAGCCACATTACCTATCGGTCTGGTAGCCACTGTCCTTATCGACCAGGTAGCCACTGTCCCAAATGGTCTGGTAGTCATATTTCCTTTCTGCCTCGTAGCCACTTTCCCTATCGGCCCAGTAGCCACTGTCCCTATGATTAAATATATTGTCAAACCCTCGCAGAAAGTCTGATTTATGCTCGTAGAAGACCTCTTTGCTATTTGTCAAAGGGTATCCCTTGACTTTGTTCAGGCCTTTATAACGAAGTAGGAAGTAGATAGAACAGATAGAAAATGAACATCATAAAAATATCGGAAACGAAGCATATGTTTTATGCATCGATACAGATGCATCAGGTAAAATATGCATTTTCGTTTTGAATCCTTTGTTTCCGGTTTCGGTGCAGATTACATTTTTGTTTCCGGTTCCTGTCTACATTTCGTAAGGCAAATTTCTGTTACATGGATCCCCTATTGTTACTGCTACTGCTGTTTTGACTTTTCTCATAATACATGAAGTCCTAATAAAAAAACAAATATATCAAAATATTACATGCTTGTCACTTGAAACTTAACAATATTGATGAAGCATTTCAGTTATTCTTCTTAAACTTTATAAAGGAATAATAAAACTAACAACATTGAAATACATATTACTAAGGCCCAAAACAATGAGCTACAGAACTATTCAAAGTACCATTTTCTCGGAATAAATCCATTGATAAGAACAACCGAGATACAGCTTTAACCAATACCCGGCTAGGCTCGAAAGTGATTTGCCTTAGCCATCAGTTGAATGCACCACGCGCGTGCAGTGTAACCAGGCTCTTTAAAGCGGCCTTGAAATTTCCTCAATGTTAAGTATGTTATTTTTTGATAAATAGTTTCATACCATTGTGATATCAAAATAATTAAAATAAAGAATGAACTTTGCAGACGATAAAATACATAAACAATAAGGAAACCCCTCATACCTCTAATCTCTCAGTATATAAATTAGACGTACTAAAAACGGGGTCTTCTATTTTCAGAAATGAACGTCATTGACGCCCTATAAATAGCTCTCAGTCGCTGTTTTTACAGTTTTCAAAAGTTAAATTAATGAAATTCTTAGTTTCAAACAGCACAGAATTGTTTTTCAAACAGAATGTAAAATCTGAAGTCCGCCTTAATGTTCGTTGACTACTAGTTACTTAAAATGTCCATCAAAATATCCTCAAAAATGATAATGGACAGTTCTAAACAGGGTTTTAATTAAGAAAGCAATTTAAATAAATGCCTGAAATACTTACAATTAGGCCGAAAATACTTACAATTAGAAATACGGCTCCCAGCATGACTGCCTTCAACTTAACGTCAAGATTTACTGGAACTGTCAAAGATAAGAAAACTAATCTGTGTAATTTTGTAAACAATCTTTGAGAGGCAGCTTAAAACATCTTATGTATGATATGAAATATTCAAATACATGTAGTTCCAAGTTATTTCTTAATAAATAAGTTAACATATTTGTACAGTTTTTATTCAATTCATTTCAACTGAATTCACTTACATGATATTCCAAAATTATCAGCGTCTGTAAACATTTCCTTCAATAATCCGCTCCACTGTTTACTAACTTTGCCAACTTGTGTATGGCCATCATTTGCATTAACCTAAAATAAAATTTAAGCATTGTGACAATCAACAATATCTCACCTTTCATTACCAACATACATAACAATACATAATTATTCAGTAATCTAAGGAACAAATGTAAAGTAAAGAATCTTAGCTTATCAGCGGTCACTATAAACATGCAAACACATATGTTTTGTTGGGGGGGGGGGGGTTGGCAAGAGGGGGTGGCTTGGTTCGTCGCTCCTGTCATGAACCACCGCCAATAAGTTCTCAAGCTAGACAGCTCCCTCACAAATACAAATCCAGAGTCACTAGCGGGCTTTGAACCCTACAGTAAGTGCCATGGGTTGAAGTCAACGACGTTTCAACTTCTTGACCAAGGAAGCCCCCATGAATACTAGTATGATAAATGAGCCGCGTCATGACAAAACCAACATAATGGGTTAGCGACCAGCATGGATCCAGACCAGCCTGCGCATCCGCACAGTCTGATCAAGATCCATGCTGTTCGCTATCAGTTTATCTACTTGTAATATGGTTGGTAAGCGAACAGAATGGATCCTGATCAGACTGCGCGGATGCTCAGTCTGGTCTGGATCCATGCTGGTCGCAAACGCACTATGTTGGTCTCGTCGTGACGCGGCTCAAATGAAGTAATATGTAAGAGAATGCAAGGACACATACATGTAAACAATATATTGTAAAATTTATTTCAAAATATTATAATAACTTATCCTGGACGTTTGTATGAAATATTTAAATTAAAAAGCGGGGGACACTATTTGTCAAATAAGGTATATTGTAAGAATGACTTTGGTTATAAACAATTTTGACCTGATAATTCAAGGATATTAGAATCTGATTGGTTATTTTTGAATTTTCTCATATTTAAACAGACCAAGTGAACAACTTTTTTCAACTTTAAAAAGAATACCTACCACAAAATCTTGATCCCATGTACATCCATGATAACAACATGGTGGCCCAGTCATGGAAAATACTTCCTGATGTTCTGCATCAGTGATAATATAATATGGTCGAAAGCAGCTTTGTCTGATAAACAAAAAAACATGTGTTAATGTGCTGCTGCATTGATGAAAACATATTTAACTTCTAGATACAGGCTAAGTGTTTATGTCCGAAAATAAAAGTGTCTAAACTCTACATGAATAAAAGATTACTTGAAACTGCTATAAATTATACGCACTAATAGTTGAATACAAAAAAAGTGTTTTAGATAAACCTATGTAATTAGAAGATTTTAGAAGCTCCACTGAGGACAAAAAAAAAAATATCCTCAGAACTAAATTAAGTATCGATTTTTTTGTACGATTAACATAACCTACTTAAGCATTTCAAACCAAAATATATGTCACACGTACGGTTTTGAAAAATGACTACATTAATTAAGCTGTGTTTTCGGATATAACGTTTTTCGGGATAAGACTCGCTCACCTTTGTTTAACGTATCCTACAATATTTCCAACTGGGGCTTCTACTTGTACAACATGGGCCCAGGAATCATCGCACGCGAAACATGGGCAACCAGCACCACATTTAAACTCACGTGTTACTCTTATAACTTCCTGTATGAATAAAACACATGTATTATATATGTTAATAGGATTTAGTATAATAATAACGTAAAATGTAACACAAAATCTTACAGTGTCAGACAAGTAAATATCATATACATGTATCAACTTTTATAATTTACGGATAATCTGCGAAAGTCAAAGACTAATAAAAGTACAAAACAACTGTAAGATATTTCACACCTTATTGGTATCTCTAATAAACAGAGTCAATCAAAAACAGTCTGCAATTTTCAACTTTTTATCTTTTTTCACTGCTGTTGGGGGATCTCCCCTGGTCCACATTTGTTCAACAAATGATTAAATAAATGTTTCAAAAGTCAGCATTTCTAGCAACAGTTCGGACAAGTGTAAGATATAGACATTACCTGTATTACAGGTTTTTCAAACTTGCTTCGATTTTAAGATTCAAAATCTGACAAACATGTACAGTACTGTAAATGTGCATGACCCAATCTCAACAATTCCATATAGCAATCAAATACTGGCACATGAATTTCTTGATCATTTAAAAATCATCATAAGAGGTGTTTACTTTTTGCTTTTCTCTTTCCCTCAAAAAATATAGTTTAGATAAACAGCTCATTTTTTTAACCCTTTGTTTATTGGTTAGAATCTTGGCTACACTTGAGGAGAAAGTTATTTTTTCATTTCTTGGGGAGAGAAAATAACTTAGTTTAAGTCTGAAAAGTCTCATAAATGTATGATACAGGAGCAGATATAAAACAAGATGTTAAAGGCATGCAGAATTGAATTGAAGTTAGTAAAAAAAAATATGTCAGTATTTCTGAAAACGTCGGTACATACCTGGCCAGTGTTGTCTGTAATATGAATTATAAATCCCCGTGATGCTCCACAACATTGTCTTGCACAGGTATCTGATTCTGTAATTATAAGACATACATAGTAACATAAAGCGCTCGAGATTGTCGATGTGATAATCATTCATCTTTAATTAATACAAAATAAATTAATTATCTAATTCATTATATGTTGTCAAATTAAATATGTGTTTCATTATATGTTGTCAAATTAAATATGTGTTTCATTATTTGTCGTCAAATTAAATATGTGTTTCATTATTTGTTGTCAAATGAAATATGTGTTTCATTGTTGTCAAATGAAATATGTGTTTCATTGTTGTCAAATGAAATATGTGTTTAATTATTTGTTGTCAAATGAAATATTTGTTTAATTATTTGTTGTCAAATGAAATATGTGTTTCATTATTTGTTGTCAAATGAAATATGTGTTCCATTGTTGTCAAATGAAATATGTGTTTTATTATTTGTTGTCAGATTTATCTGACACAGAATGTGTCCCAATGGCCTATGGGAAATTAACATAACAAAAATAGTGAGGTGTAATAATGTATGATGAAATATTTTTACAAGTTCATCATTTACTCTCTGGAATACGTGTACAAGTTTATCCTTACCTTCTGAAGCGTAGTACACTTGCTGCCCAAGGCTGTTCTGTACTTTATATCGGTTTGCTGTTTCCCAACCAGTGATAACTGAAAAACATGCAAATACTTTAAGTATAAATTAGATTAATACGAGGGTTGTCCAACAAAGTCTTGGACAATGGCTGCGAAACAAAAATATTACGCCCAAGCCTAAAATTCGTATAAATTCGACATAGGTATTTCAATATATGCATTATGCGTTCTTTTTGGTTAACACAGCTAATGGCTCCACTGGGTACCCATACTGCAGCTCTCAATCAAGTTAGAGCGCAACTCTTTGAATAAATGTTTTCTGTTAAAGATGCTTCACAATAGATGATCATCGGGTCATTACTTGCAAAAAGGCCATACTGAGAACATGTGAGAGTTTGCTATTCACTAAAGCCTATACATTCAATATTGCAAGTATTATACTCGTATGTTGAAGAAAGATTTTTGATGAGGTAATTTTTATATGTTGGAAAACTGTTATTATAAAAAAAAAATCTTCCTTTCTTCACTAAAATTATCAAAATAACTTTAAAAATGTTTGATATACGGTAGTAAGTTTGAAAAGTTATAGTAATTGTTTTAACATACTTTCGAAAATCTCCACTTGTTGTTTTACTAGAAGTTGGTCAATATAGCAGAGATATTCTAATCCAGGTGGACAAACTGGTATTCCTTGTGGTCGGGCCATCCACTGGTCTCCCGCAGCATCATAGCCCGGCATAGGCATACCTGTAAAGATCATAATTATTACATATTGGATGTGATAGAAACGAATGTTTGGGCCGCTTTTCGTACTAATAGTACTAGTCCATAAATATATTCACGTACACAGTTAACCGCACAATTTGCTTAAAGGTTCGACATAACCAATAATCTACAATATCTCAATCTGTATAAACTTCGACTTTACCTCCAATTATCTACGGATATCACAAGCTATTTATCGACGAATTCGAATTCGACTTAAATGTTTAATTTCATGTGTATGCAACAATAGAATAAAACAATATATCTATTAAGTAGAGAACTTTTTATTGTTTATTGCAGATGAAATATAACAAAAATAAGATGATCAAATTGTTACAAACCTTGAGGGCCGTCGTACGGAGGGGGAGGGCCATATCCTGGGGGCGGGGGTTCTCCATTTTCAGCCCCACGTCCCTGTGCATTTTGATCATATGGAGGGGGGTATTGAGGGGCGCCTGAAATAAAGTAAGTATAGAAAGGCTCTGATTTTAAAATGTTCGACAATGTGTTATGTACGTATATAATGTATTGTTTCAGTACAAATTTCACAACAAAGTTAGAAAGAATACAGTATGGTTTTAGTAAAGGTGTCAATGACAATTGAAATATTATTGTTTCGTACTGTACAATTATTAACTAGTGAACCATTGAATATGATGTGATATTCACCAGCAGAATGACATATTGATCGAGATAATTAAAAAAATTAACGTGAAATTCTAAAATGACCGTTTGGATGGGATTTCTTTCTTCACAGTATCAAGACAGTGTATTTGTCCTAATTTTTGTTGGATTTTCCCCTACGTTTTATGCCATTAATAAAAATAGCTCAAGGTCGACCTGGTTTCTTAGTTATTTTACGAGATGCTTTTATCATGTTTGCGTTATCATATTTTATATTCAAACGGTCATAGATAAACTGGATAATTTTGCGATGTTTTATAAATAATACAGACCTACTTTCGATTTAACTTTAAGTAGATTTTTACACTAATTCACTGTGTTTTTTATTTAGTCACTTCTAATCAGTGTAAACTATTCTCCAAAACTCTTACGTGCAGATACGTTATATTTTTTCAGTTACTTAATTATTTTAATGTTAGCGGTATAACAGTACTGTACATGTACTCCAAAGAATGAATTCTCTACATTAATTTAGTGAAACAAATCACAACAAGAAAGACTGTTTACAAATGGAAAAATTTAGACTTACCTCGTCGGAATACCCCTTCCCTGTTAAATATCTGGTTGAACATTTGATTTCCTAAATAAGCTACCAATCTAATAATCTGTAATCGCATTGAGATAAACAAATATTACCCGATGATAGTGTGTGGTTATTGATTGATAAACACTGCTCGTGCAATTTATATTCAAGTTCCTTAAAACATATACGTGGCCTTAATGGAAATAATAATAGAAAGCTATTTATAGATTTGACTAACAGGTACAATGTCTCGTGAAATGGGTGAAATGGTCGAATGCACCCACGTATAAACTAAATACCTGACGTGCTACATTTAATTTAACTATACAAATCTTGAATGCTTTAAACTTTATATAAACATTTAACGGCTTGTTTAAATAAATTTGGCCTTCTGTAATAAAATAACCAAAGCATTTCAAGTATAGGGGGACATGATAAATACTATTACTATGCAGTGGACCCCAGACTAAGAGAATGGGCGCTTAACAGCATATATAGAAAGAATATATTCCACCGTTTTTTGTTGTTTTTTCATTCAAAACATTGCCTTTATAGTAAAGAACTGGGACCCCTTTTAAAATGCCGATTTTACCAGTGACCTTGTCGTACGCTTTATGGTTTATCATGATGAAAGTAAAGAAAACATTACGAGAATGACTCAGATTCATATAACTGTGATTGTCACTGTACGGTAAACAGTACAAGGTAAACAAATAACAAACGGATTTTATACAAACCAGCTTGTATGTCGGCCCGTTAATCAATTATTCGATACGGTTTTCGGCACTAAATTTATTTGGGTCTTCAAAATTTGCAACAGTTACTAATTTCATATAATACTTTTTACATCCGGTAGAACTTTAAATCTTAAAGTAAAACTCTTTATGGCAGGGAAAGGTGAACTGGTAGACATATTTTATCCATCGCCACTGCTATGGACTTACCACTTCTGCGAAGGCTATGGACAGTATGGTGAAGTTATTCCCTGCGGTCTGGAGACCGCAGGGTATTGGTACGCGTTTAACTTTTGAGGCATGGAGGAGCACGTGATCTGTTTTCGGTACATGGAGGAGCATGTGATCTGTAAACCGTACATTGGTTAATTGACCTTTTCGAAAACCTGGCTAAATACCGTTTGCCGGTACGTTAAGGATAAACCACTAGGGAATAAGAAAGAATTACACCTAATTAAGAACAAAAAACTATTACGTGATATTTTTAATTTTCTATAATTATAATACCGTTTAAGGTGGAAAAACTTGAATGATGTGTTTGAAAATTATCAATGTTTCTTTAATATGTATCTCAATAAATTGTTTATACTGAAAATCTACAAAATTAAGATATTCGTAGTGGCATCTGCCATAATAAATAGACATGTTTTCTGCGAAAACTTGTGTGTTTGCTTTTTTTTTTTTTGCTCGGAATTATTCATAAAATGGTAGGCCTATTTAATCATTTTCTTAAAAAGAAATAATTGTTTTATGTTCGACCTTCTTCGGTCATTAACGGTCACCAGTTTCCAAAGACATTCTTCTATATTGATCGATTATTGTCAACTATATTCCTGATACAAACGTTTATTTATCCACCCACCCAAACAATGTTGAAGATAGTTAAATGAAACATCTTTATATCATCAAAAATATTCCCCGCAGGAAACCATTTTACTTGTTACTATCTGGCACATCACAAAGATAGACCAGGTACAGAATGGGAATTCGTTTTAGAAGAATAAGAGAAGAACTGGAGCCCATGCACATACCACAAACATTAATTTGGGGGTCAAACATTGTCCGAAGACTTGACCCCCCTCTAAACTGTCAATAAAAAATACTTTTAACATTTAAACACAAATTTGGCATCTTTGGCATCTGTCTTAATCATTAAACTAGTTTCTACAAGTATTAAAAATCCCATTTACCGTCACTTGTCAAAAAAGTAAAGATTGTTGACTGCAAAATGTAAAACACAATTATTCCAAACACATACAAGAAAAGCATTGATGCAAAGCATCAAAGGGCGACGCCAAAAGAATTTGATCAAGATTTGCACCTAAATACTTAACAAAAGATGTGTACTTTATAGCAGTACCATTACATGTGACCTGGAGGTCTGATACTCGTGCCTGTGCATTATAATAAAAGCTTATTGCTTAGGGTTGAAGACATGTCATTGACATATATTAGACATAAAAGAGGACCTTAAATGAACATCAGGGGGACACCATAGGTACTCAGAGCAGTAGTAGAATGAGTACCAGCCACATCCACCAGCTGCGGTCTATCAGAGATAAGACTTAAACCATGTAAGAATGTCATTATATATGGCAGATGCTTGAAGTTTCATGAAGAAGAAGAAAAACAACTTCTTCATGTGCAGTATAGTGTGTTCAACTGTATCAAATGCCCTTTGTAGATCTAAAAGTATCATGCAATACTGCCTTTGTCCATTTCAAATAATGCAATCTGTTAAATGAATCAAACATGTGTCAATTGAAAAACCACTTCTAAACATTATATACAACAAAAATAGTATTATAAGTAATACCTAAGATAGACAGAAAACAACAAATAATTTAGTAAACATGAGTTACTTCCCCTTAAAATAGAGAAAACCTGAAACCCAAAAGAACACCCTAAACAGCAAAATTATGAAATGCTGCATGCTCAGTTTTATTAAGCCATGCAAATTAATGGTAAAGTATTCATAAAAAATAGATGGCCATGTGACAGCAGTAATTGCAGAAAATCGGATAGCTTTCAACATCCGGATACTGGTACACTTTGTAAAAACAACCATTCTGCGCAACAGATAAATGTAATAAGGATAAAATCAATAGGATAATCGTTTACAACAGTTCATTACCTATCCTTATACTCAATTGCAGGTGAACTTTCTTCTTGTAGGAAAATTTTGAAAATGTATAAATGAATGAATGAACTGATACGGCCTCAATCTAGACCTCAACGATATTCGAAATCCCGGTTTTAGTATTGTCAATAAAACTAAGGGACAAGCTGTTAAACTTAACCTGCAATTTAGTGAAAATAATATCACAATGCACATGCTTTTTACATAAAGTTATTAAATACAAATATAACAACACATTTGTTTACTTGATTTTTACGAATCAAAATAAAACTAATTAACACAACATGAAATTAACTGCTAATAATAACAGCTCCTTCCATAGGCAAAAAAAAAAGCATTCCATATTAGACGACGCCGCTCACCGGCGTCGCCAATAAACTTTCAAATTCGCTCCGCGGGCACCAGGCAAATACTTGACACACGTTGAACAAAAATACATGACACAAATCAACTGCCATAAATAATCAACCTTTATAAATTACTTTTATATATCAAAAACACCATTTTATTAATTTGAAGGTTAATTATGCATCCGATCCAGACAGAGTCTTCATTTCTACTAAAGTGTTTTTAAAGTATTTTATTGCCAGTAAACAGAGGCAGATCAGTCTGACCCCCTGGTGTATGTGGCACAAACTGATAAATTCGCAGGCCAGGTCATGTATAAAATGACCAGGGAACTGTAAACAGACGTTAAAAAATTTGATACACATCGGAAGTTTAACACAAGGAGAATATTTATTATATTTGAGCCGTGTCACGACAAAACCAACATAGTGGGTTTGCGACCAGCATGGGTCCAGACCAGCCTGCGCATTCGCACAGTCTGATCAGGATCCATGCTGTTCGCTATCAGTTTCTCTACTTGTAATAGAGTTGGTAAGCGAACAGCATGGATCCTGATCAGACTGCGCGGATCTGCGGATGTTTCTAAATTAAAGATTTAACATTTTATGTTTAAATGATGAATTGTTCTTAAACTGTGGCTAGTGGGGCGTGGACGGTAGTTTGCACTTGACAGTACCATCCATGAACAGGAACCTGCAACATTTTCAATTTTGCCGTTTAAGGTTTTCTTTAGGGACTCTTATTTTCTCTATTTTACTTTTAAATATATTGTAGACTTACCTCCTTTATTGACAAATACAAAACAAGGCTTTATATAATTCTTCATGAATGTATTTCATTTTATTTTATGCTTTTCAGTGGATTACTGATTTATCCGTGAAAATTATATTTGGTAATTTCACAGTGAAAATTATCAAAATATAATTTCACTCTTTTCAATGACGAAACTACTTTTTTAAGATTTTCCCCATGTGGTACCTCAATTTTATTTTTGCTGACAATTCTGACAATGTCAGGCTGTTTAAAGAAAAAGCAAAACTGAAATTGATAAATAACTTAAATGTCAAAAGTAATAAAAAGAAGAAAACTTACTTCTATTCATTCAAATTCATGAAATTCCAATCACCAAATTTCGTTTTTTGTTTCATTTTGACAGTCTCAAAATACATTCCTTCCCCATGCAAAACTGCTCTTGATGACATTTGGGCATATTAAAGTATCCTACGAGCAATAACTGCCGTATGCTTTATGAAAAATTGAAAGCATTGACAGCCATAACTCCGAAGAATAAGTTAAATCAACCCAGCGTTCTTGAGCAGGTTTCCAAGTTTTTCCATTTTCCTAGCTCCTTTTCTGAATGTTTTCACATCTGTCAACACTTATTTTTTGTCTGTTACAATCCTCAAATAAGTTTTCTTTCTTTTAAAAATGTGTATGACTAACAAATCCAAATTATATCCCTCTGAATCTTACACAATTATTTTCCTCCCATGAAATACACAACTTTAAAAAATGGCTGCCGCTTACAATTTACAAAGCCAGGTCTAATATAAATTCGCACTAAGTAACAGAAATATGGATGGATGGTTGGACTTTTTCTCCTACAAGAATTGTTTGTTTTTTATTATCAAAACAGGCGATCATTCATATTTTTTTAATAAAATTAATAAATATCACCGTCATTTAATGTTGATTGGCGGACTTATTTTTCAGCTCAAGACTTCTTTTTTTTAATGAGAAATTCAGAATAAATGGGGCTCTCAATGGGGGAAACAGTTTTAATATTAACGTTAAAATTATGGAAATTTCGTTTTAACTTGTTTTTAAGCATAAAATAAAAAGAAAATTTGTCTGTTTGTTGTGTAAGATGTAATTTTATTTCATCTCGTGAACTTTAAAAACAGTATTCTCACTCGTGGCTTCGCCACTCGTGAGAATACTGTTTTTAAAGCCCACTCGATGAAATAAAATTTCATCTTACACACAAACAAACAAATATCCTCTATATATTCAACTAGAATTTATTTTTTAAGATTTAACTTCAATATATACAAAAGTCTCACAACTTGTAACAAACATAAAAACATACTTTCAAAGAATCACATAACATTGGGATTTCCAAGACCAAACCTTAAAAAACATTCATATTCATTTCAGCTATAAATTACACATACAAATTTAAGCTGTATGTCTACATGCAAGTCAAAAATTAATGATCAAATACCAACCTATTTTTAGACAATCAGTAAATCTATCAGAGCTCTATACAATTAATCAATTAATTAATTAACTAATTAATTAATCAACCAATTATTTCTATAGCTGTTTTAATTCATTAAAAAATACATATACACAATTCAATTCAATTCTTTTATTCATTGAAAACACATTTTCATATGAATATAAACAGCTAACAAAACAAAAACTTCATCATATATAGGTAATAAACATTATAAGATTGACATAATTTTAGCACTTATAATGAATAATGCTATATGCAATTGTTGTTATACCATTGTAAAATAGAAAATAACAAAATTAGAGAATGACAAGTTAACAACTTATAGGATTTTCTTACAAAGTTTAGCTAATTTTGTTAATTTAACATGGTCTTTACTGTTTATTAGTTCATTCAATTTATAAGCATTTTAGTGACAATAATAATATTTCCTCAACATTTTTGTTCTGATTTCTTTTCAAGAAAATAATGAATTTCAGTACCAATTATGTTTTTATGACAATGAGTACAGGTTCTTTCAATGCCAAGATGGCGGCCCTTTTCTATAGGGAGATGGTGATTTGTAGTGATATTTCATAAGATCAACAGGTAGTTCGTCTTGGTTTTAACAACTTTTTTCAACTTTAACAAATTACTAACATTCTGATTAATAAGATACTCAGAAAGTCCCAAATCATCTAAAGTGTTCTTGACAAAGTTTATACATGGAAACTTACATATATTGTTAGGATGTAATGCTTTAGCGGTACTGTAGACTATTTTACATATTTTGTCACTTCTAAATGACAAAAGTTTTGACCAGTAGCAAAGCACTCTTGAGTGAATTTGTATAGAAATAGGCTTTATCCATAATTCACCATAAATCATATAGTTCGTTGTAGATTGTTTCAGACTCAGAATTAGTTTGTAATATTTAAGTTGAACACAAAATAGACTTTCACTGATTTACAAGGGGGACATTATATTCATTATATTCAACTAGAATTTATTTTATATTTCAAGATCTTATTTCAATATATACAAAAGTCTCACAACGGCGGGAAACATAAGCAAACTTGTAACATACATAAATACATACATTCAAAGAATAACATTAATATATAATGGAAAACGGCTAGTGGGATTTCCAAGTCCAGAAAAACCATTCATATTCATTTAAGCAATAAGTTATGCATACAAATTAAAGTTGTATATCTACATGTATGTCAAAAAAAATTAAAAAAAAAAATAATTTAAAAAATGCCGAACCAAAAATCAGCCTATTTGTGGATAATCAATAAATAAGCTAAACAATCAATTAATAAATCAATCAATTATTCAACCAATTAATTGTATTTGAGCTATAATGGCACAATCTTATCAATATGATAAATTGAAAGCAAACAGTGTTTCATTTGTTCAACTTCCTGTGAGGAAAAGCATAAAATTTGAAATATTAACATTTATTATATACTTATAAATGAAATAATGAGAAATATTGATGAAATAAAATGCGTATTTTCATTTTCCGTATTTTCACTGTAAAAATTTATTTTTCACTGCAGTGAAACATATTTTCCGTATTTTCACTGGTGTCTTGCCGGACTACTTTCTTTTAAATTCTGCCAGTACACAAAATTTAAGGGAAAATCCTTCAAATTTTTATATCAAAAAGGAGAAAAATGTATATAATAAACAGAAAATTTAAGTTTTTCTATAAATACATGATTTATTTCCATCTTGTGGCATGAAAATTACCATATTTCACTCGTGGCTACCGCCACTCATGAAATATTTATTTTCATACCACTCAATGAAAATAAATCATGTATTTATAGAAAAAACTTGAATATCCTCTATTGATTTAAGAAAAGCACTTAAACTACAAAAAAAATCGAAAAATAATAAAGAAATATGCTCAGAATCAAAATGAAAATCGATATCTGGGCGATTCTTAGCCGGATTTGAGTGAAAGGCGTTGCATCGCTTTTCATTTAAGAGTCATTTTGCGCAATAAAAATTATTATTGGGGAAAAACCAGGGAAAAGGAATTATCTGAAATTTGCACCAAGGTTTTTTGCTCAGACCTATACAAATCTTTGAAAAATATTTTCAAACTCGTCACATCAAAATAAAATTCAGTGGAGTCCCTTAATTAACTTTCTTTTAGTATCTACAATGTTTGTTAAATGAATTAAAATTTTCTGGATTGAATGTTTTTTTATTTAATAAAAATGTTGGACCTCAACGGTTCAATAACATTTTGAAAGTGAAAGAGGAAATTTTGCATACATGCTATAATAAGTTTTATTAAACATTTTCTTTGTAAAAATATGTATATGAATTAGTAAATTAAGTTGTGACGTGACTCATTTTGGCTTATTTTTTTCCTTATATTTCTAGAGAGGAAAAAACAGCACATTTAAGCATAAAATAGTTCTAAATGCTAAACAAGTTGAGCAAACATACTCGCAAACAGATTGCATTGGAGTGTCTTTTCGATATTAGCTTCCAAGCAATGATTTCAATGCGAATCTTTTTCTAGCTTTTTAAAAAACGATCCAAGGTTCCATACGAAGGGCTTAATTTTCTTTTCCTCTTTTTCTTATCCTGCTGTTTGCTTGATTTCTCTGTATATGTCTCCTTTTCCCCTTTTACTATTTGGAGCGTTTCAGTTAATGTACATTGGCGCAATTTTCTAACACTATTTTCTTTCTCTTCTTGTCTTTCATTTGTTTGTTCGTGTGTTGGAGGTACAAATATATGTCCATTTGCGTCTTTAGCGAGTTCCCCTACCAATGAAGATGAAGCTCCATTGTTATTTACATTTACATGATTATCTCCAAGTTCAACATGACTAAGCTTCTTTCGTTTCTTAGCTTTTTTATTATTCACATTTTTAGAGCCTCTTCTTTTTCTATGTCCTTTGCTTTTCTCTGACATGCTGGTCTCTTCTCGTTCATCTGCCCGTGTGCTTGATCGCCTTCCCTTTTTGTTTCCCTTTTTCCTTTCTTTTTTCTCCTTCTTTTCTTTAACATCCTTTACCAGTTTTTGTTTTTTGACGTCTGGACCGTCAACCGATTCACTTCTGAATTCCTCGTCGGCAAATGAAATATACCAAGTCAGCTCTTGCTTCGTTTCTATGTCTCGATCAGGGAACCTACCCTTGCTTTTTTGAGGTCTTTTCAAATTGTCCACTGCTGTTGTTATCTTTCCCGACCTTTGCAGTATATTCAATGGACGTTTTCTGAATACGTAGTTTGTATCTAATAAAACATAATCGTTGATGTCGCTTATTGGTACACGCTCCTTTCCTCTAAATTGACTATAAATCATCTCTGCAACTTTTTCGTTGTCATCCATATTTACAAAATTTAGGTTTTGTCCCTTACAAAAAACATCATAATCAGACATGACCATTTCGCCTTCTTTCTGGCTACATCTGTTCATCGATTCCTTCATTGCCTCTATACCGCGAACATGGTTTGTTACATGAACCATGTGAAATAGTGTTGTATTCTGCTTATCCTTGAGCTCAAATAGCGATGAATATTTACAATTTATTTTCTTTTTAAGAAAAGCTTCATAATTGCGCGCACATTTGTTTATGTTGTTACTAAATTCACATTCCTTCTGTGGCTGGCTGAAGTGAATTACACGCTTCACAAATTCTACAAGTTTATCCTCATTTTCTTCTCCATCTGACTGATCAATGCCATAATATTTTGCAACCTCAAGGGGTATTCCGTACAGCTGCAGAACATGCTCATGAGACTTTGAAACAAACCGGTTTACAAAACTACTCATGAAGTTGATCAATATTTCATTTCCAGGACCTGGAGCAAATTGTTGAACATGAGCCATTGGTGTATCTTTGAAACCAAAAGGATCAAGAAATGTAAGACTTCTTACAGATGGATCCCGAAGCATCTGTGGTGCTGATGTATCTGCAAATGCTTGGTTGTAAACTTCGACTCTTACGGAGAAGTAACCTGTATTTATATCAAACAATGTGCTCTTCTCCTCTTGAGAAAATCCATATTCGTATTCTGGATAGTGTCTTTCTAAAAATTTCATAATCAACAGTTCTACATTTTCAGCAAGTTTCATGTATTTTGCAGTGTCTTTCTCAATAAGTTGCAAAGTTATGTTTGCAGATTTGTTCAAAATATCTCGTCTCTGACTCCGTGTTTCTAGTTTAGTCGCAAGTTCTTCTTCCGCTTCTACTTGTGAAGTTGTCCAACCCCATATGCCACCCTGTTCAATGTCTGATTTTTCTTGCGACACGTAGCCAAGAATTTCAGCTGCCTCACTATACCCAGTTTCCTGATCTTCCAACACTTCTGTCCCAAAGGTATTTGTCACTTCTGGCTCGTCTTTATTTTTTCCTCCTTGCTTTTTCATATCTCGATTATAGTACAATTCTAAAACTACCATCAACGCAATAAGGGGCGATCCATATTTTTCTATTTCAGTCGGCCAGTTACTACCATAGCGACCTTCTCCGGCAAATGCATCTATATAGACAGTTTTCAGGTTAAATAGTTCGTCTTGTGTCTTTGCGTTATACGCTTGAGTCTTTGCAATATACGCTTGGAGATATTTCTTCAACATAACTCTTTTTATTAAACCATGAGGAGTATCTTCATCGAAGAAAAACTGTTTTCGTTTCTTTTTACCCATTGCTACAATCACTTGTACGTTACACTTGGCTTATTTATGACCTGAAAATAGAAACGAATTATTTTAAAAACTATAAATTTAAACACGTAAATACGTCAATATATTTTGACTAGTCAACATCAACCTTTTGGTTAAAGAGAAGAATGTTGTTTATTTACAGAAATCTCGGAACACTACAACCGCACATGTATCGCCATCACAGTACGTGAGAGCTAAGATAATCTTATTTCAACTTTTTGATAAACTTATCTTTTTCAAGTGGGTAGTACTAGCTTGAAAATTATCTTTTATTTCCTTTACAAATCGCATTTTTATTTTGTTGTGTTTTACAAGGTCAAGTGTATCATGTGATAGTGTATGTACATGTACTTTGAATTTTATGATAAAAGAAAATAAAGTACAAGAAGACTCGGTGCAATATATTATTTACTTCTTGTCATTAATTTAACCAGTTAACTTTGTAAGCAAAGTCTTCCGATGAGCCAAAAATGATTATCAAGATAATCAACCCTTACAAAAATGTACTAAAATTTTAAGTCAAGTAATAATTACATGCAATGAATGACTGAATTTTAAGTATCTAGATCACATATTTACTGACTGACGCTGTCAATCGCAACTACTCGGCCCTTTCCGTCAGTCTTCGGACACAATAGTATGAATACACAAAACGGATACAGTATTTTGGTTTACCTAGGCTTAAAAAACTAGACATGTAAGCAAATGGTAATCTAATGCTTGGAGTTGTTGACAAGTTTATTTCCAATATATCAAGTAAATGCCCACCTAAAATAAGTGAATTCATAGATACAAAAGCAAACATTACATTATTTGTATATTTATTATTATGGTTGTAGAAACCGAAAGTACAAAATGCCAACCTATTGACATTGAGTCGCATTTGCTTAAAATTGTAAATCAATGGGCATACTTAAATTAAAAATGGTTTTCAGATATATTTTCAATCATAAATGTTCCGAAACAGAATTATTTTCTTTTGGATGTCAATTATATGCACATTCGTTTTACATTATCGAAGATAACATTTACATCTGAAACCACGTGGTAGAACTACTTTTACTTCGTATCGTTTCCATAATAACCGAGACAGATTCGAATGTGACGCTGTTAACTGCTTTTTTTCTCCTCATATGGACATTTATTTGGTTATTTACGTGGATTTTAAGTGCCGTTTGCAAAGTGTAAATAACTTTCTTTGATCACTTGAAAATATTTTACTTTTTGATTTATTTTCATACATCAGTCTGGAGGTATCCTGCTTTAAAATGGAGTTTTTTTTATTTCATTGTAACCTGATGTTTCACTGACAAGAAGTATTTCTGACGATGTAAAACTGCTTTTACTTGACTTCCGGTATGTACATATTTTTCCGGGATCGTGGCCGTTATTGTTAAACAAGTTATACCTCGGCAAATTTTTATGTTGAATAAGATATTCACTAGAGAATTAATGAAATATTATTTAAAGAAGTGTAAAATACTAATTGGGAGGAAGTTCTCCTAAAGAATATTTCCGATACTCCTTTAGATTATTTTATAATCTGCAGGACGTGTGAACAATTGTGGTTTAATGAGAAAAACAATTAGACTCCACTCTGAGAACAAACCGAAAATTTGTTTGTATTTCTACCTTCATTGTGAACATGCAAATTGCTTAATTATAATAATAATACTATTTTATAGTATTTGTATTTATAATATATTCTGTTTTTTTTCATGAAATAAAATGCGTATTTTCATTTTTGTACAAATTTATTTTTCACTGCAGTAAAAAGTATTTTCCGTATTTTCACTGGCGCTTTCCGGACTACTTTTTTTCAAAATTCAGCCAATACAAAAACTTTAAAGTGGAAGCCTTTCAATTTGTAACATCCAAAAAAAATGAAAAAAGGTATATAATAAACAGAAAACTCAAGTTTTTCTCTATACAGTTTTTACAGCTTGTGGTATGAAAATTATCATATTTCACTCGTGGCTACTGCCTCTCATTAAATATTTATTTTCATTACCACTATCGATATGAAAATAAATCCTGTAATTATAGACAAAAAACTTAAATATCTAAATATTTATTTCACACCCAACAAACTTCCAGCGTTTGCCCCATGTGATTGCCCAATATAAATTATCATTGAAAACAATATCAGCAGTTTAGCTAAGATAATATTAGAAAATAGTCACTTACAAAGCAGTGTTTTTCCAAGTATTTTACAGTCGAATTTAAAGGCTGTTTACCCTAGTCCAAAATATATATTATTTTTCCCCTAAAAATACTTATATTTTCCCCTGAAATGCCCTGTGCAGTTCTAACTTGAGAGTAGCTCACTTATATCAGCTAGAAGTCCCTATAAATACACGTTTCTTTGTACCATGTATGCTAAATTGAACTGAAACTGGTTATTTTATTATTATTTATTTCTTATTTATTTATGTTCATTATTTATTTTGTTGTTGTTGTTGTTGCTGCTGTTGGCGTTTTGTTTTGATTCAAAACACGATAATATATCCGGTTTACAATCCCATGCCGTGACTCATCATGTACAGAGTTTAAAGTTATAAACCAAGTGTCTGCATTTCTCAGGGCTGGGAATCAAAACTGCGTCGTATCCTACAAAATGTAAACAAACGCCGCCATCTTGGAACGAAAAATGTATGTTTTTGTTAATAACTCTTTTTGTTGGAAATGACTGAAAACCAGATATATGTATTAACACGCTACACTATTTTCCGCTTCGTTCGGTATATGTTGCTTGCACAACTATTTTGTAAAACAAAAGTTATAGCGAACTTGCAACTCGAAGCGGAGCAGAATTTTTATGAAATTGTGTGGATACGACGCAGTTCATATTGGTTTATCTATCGTTTCTCCTTAAAATCAATTATATATTTGTTTCAGAGTTCACCATAAACTTCAAAACATAATTTTGCATCATTTACTAAATTTCCATTAAAAAGAGATGTTTATTTTCCAAGAAAATAATGATTTTTACGAAATGATACGACGCAGTTGAAAATAAAATATGATACGACGCAGTTGTATTTTCATTGCAGGCTGCATATTGGTTTTAAACTATTTAAATTATGTGCTAGGTATGCTAATAACGTCCAACAACATTTCTTGTTTACAACTTAAGTCAAAAGCAGAGGTCACTCATTGTTTCCATAAAAATGGAAATGTAATACAATTCTATTAAGGCTGCATTTAAGTACCTATCATATTAAACATCTACAAATTCCGAAAAACTGTATCAAATGCAATATACATTGTGCAATAAACACGTGATCGCACACCCATATGACAACGTGTTCCAGTGTTGCCTTAGCATGCTTCTAAAATTGTTCCCGTGAGTTCGAAATGGGGGTGATTACTATTTTTGATACAAAATTCAATATTCCAGTGTAACCTCTCCTGAACCCTGTACTAGTATTAATCAGGAATGACCTTTTTTTAAAAAAAAAAAGAGAGAAAGAATTACAAATTTTGAAAAGGTCTCTTGCTATCGGAAGAGAGCTATGCGCAAATTGCATGCCTACCTTTGTTACTTGTATTGAGCAATAATTTCCGTCAATTCCGTTATTACTTATGTCTTTTACGTGCCGATTTTATTGTATTCATTTTCTTAATAATCGTAGAGAACAGATGACCTTTATTATTTGAAACTGAAACATTAAATTTTTAAAATTATATTATAAATGGTTAAGCTACAATATATTTTTGCAAGTAGGTTATGCGTTCCGTTTAGTCATTTTATGTTCAGCGCCGCTGAACTTTACCTCTGATTTTGTCGTATTGCATTTCTTTATCGCCGATGAAGAAAGGTCTACAGAATGTATTTTCTATATTTGCACTTAAGTATCATTCTTCTCCATAAAAAACTTTAAATTTTCAAAATCGAGTTACATATGATACAACTACAGATTATTTTGTAAAGAAGGTGTCCGTTTTGCAAAGGTATTTTACGCTGTGCACCGATACATTTGATACAGATATAGGCAGACATGATCTTTCAACAGTATTAAAGAAGTTTTCACAATATTGAACAGAAAATTAAGGTCAGATTATCGCATCGAATTTTCAACAGACTAGAGCTCTACATGGCATCTTAACATACCTTCATACTAAAATGTTATTTGATAATGAATTGCCTGAAAACTTAAACAAAGGTTTTCAGAAAATGACTTCACAGAGGATTACCACCTGTTTACATTGAAAATTTCTCTGCTAGTTATACCGTTATAAGAAATTTAAATGTTATTCTCTTTATAATTAATTCAAATATTTATAATCTTATAACTTCACGCCAGAAGTTATTAAAAAAGCTGCTTATTTGTACAGCTGACGTTAACAAATTTTGTTGAAAAAACAAATCAGACCGGTGTGTCCGACCGTGGCCGAGCTGTTTATGTTTACGGAATTCAAATCACTTGACCTGAACTGCTATGAATTCAAAAACCACCAGAGACTTTTTATTCTTTCGTGTGGAAAACCTATGAAGCTAGTTTCAAAATGTCGATGGTTCTCTGCAGGTGCAACATTTTGCCTGAAATAATGCACAAAGGCGCACCTGAGGTCCTCGCCCCTAATAAAGCTAATGTGTACGTAGAGTGAAAGTTTGAAAACAAACCACAAAAAAGCAGTCATTACCCAGAACATGCAGAACCACAGTTAACTTAGAGCGTAGCTAGCCAACATGAATTCAAGTTAATAGATTTCTATATTTTTTGCGAAAAAAATTAGGGATAATATTGAACCTACAGGAAAATATAAAAAAAATATTTCAGATATTATGATCAATTAGGTAACATGTTCATGTTTAACTGAAAAGTAGCTTCCGCAATGTAAACTTTCAAATTAAATGTTATATTGGACATGACACAATGTATTCTAAATAATCAAAAGCAACAGAACATTGCTATACACCGCAAATGATCTGGGTTTTTTTATCTAGCGCAAGTGATTATTCCATAAAATAGAAATAGTTTGCCAAAATTATCTCTGTTTAAAAGACTGCCAAAAATACAACTGCGTCGTATCATATTTTATTTTCAACTGCGTCGTATCATTTCGTAAAAATCATTATTTTCTAAGAAAAAAACAAACATCTCTTTTTAATGAAATTTTAGTAAATGATGCAAAATTATATTTCGAAGTTTATGGTGAACTCTGAAACAAATATATAATTGATTTGAAGGAAAAAACGATAGATAAAGCAATATGAACTGCGTCGTATCCACGCATTTTCATAAAAATTCTGCCCCGCTTCGAGATGCAAGTTCGCTATAACTTTTGTTTTACAAAATAGTTGTGCAAGCAACATATACCGAACGAAGCGGAAAATAGTGTAGCGTGTTAATACATATATCTGGTTTTCAGTCATTTCCAACAAAAAAGTTATAAACAAAAACATACGTTTTTCGTTCCAAAATGGCGGCGTTTGTTTACATTTTGTAGGATACGACGCAGTTTTGATTCCCAGCCCTGATTTCTGCACGACTATGATACATGTATATAATATCTATGTACTTGTAATCTTTGCTAGAGTACAGAAATATAGAATATAAGCCCTTTATAGTCAAGGACAAAGAAAAACTAGAAAAGTGCCGCAATAAAACTGTTTTTCTTTTTACACACATAACAATTTATTTCCGCAACATGTTTCCATCAACATGCGCTGTTTACATATGCACAACTATGACGTAAAAATATACAGTCGTCTAGCTTTAATATTTCATAACTACATCAAATTTCACAACAGATCTATAACTGTTAAAGAAAAAAGAAATGTCATTAACATTATATTGGATACAGTATTTCAAAAAATTATTTAATGTCGAAGTGTTCGAAACTATTAAGTATATATATGAGAAGATCTGGGGGTTTTTTGCGGGGGGGGGGGGGGGGCGGGTTTGGAGGATGTACAGATGTTACAGATCTGTGGTACTAGTTCCTGGCCTAGATTTGTGCGCTTTTAGGCATACAGTTTGAAATGATCTTTTGGGTAGGGTAAGTAGATACTGATAGGAAAAATACTTTTTATCCATAGCAGATTCTATCTTTTTTTATCTAAAATTATATGGATTTATCAACAACAATAAAATGTAAATGCTATCGAGCTATCGTTTAAAGTTTGGAACCATGTTTCAAAGTTTAATTCAATATAGATCTATATTCCAGTTAGTATGATAAACATGGGACAGATATAAAAATGTGATTCTCAGAGACAGACTCTGCTTTGCATGTTTAGTAAACAAAAACAAAAATATCTTGTATTGTTTTGCAGTAATATATTTTAGGATAGGCCGGGGAAACAAACATTGTTTCATTTTAAACCTTATAAATTTACCGTTTATGACATTTTACCATATGTTTTTCACACAAGCGTTTCGGAAGTAGGCCTATATACATGTAATATGATTCATTTGAATTCCAACACCAGTTATATAGCTTTATAAAAGTTGTACATAGCCTAGTTGTAGAATGATTATCTCCTAATGGTGGAAAGGAAGACGGCGTTACATTTATTTACTTACTCCTATGTTCAAATTTATTTAAATTCCAAAACTGATGAATATTCATACTCTTCATTTTAAAACCTAGAAAAAAATCTTTTTAATTTCGTTTATCGTGAAATATTGTTTGACATACCTTAAATTAAAGAATATCTGTCTTTATTCCAATACAGCCTCTGTAGTTCGTAATCGGCAGCCTAGTAAACCGAAATAAAATCGCGCTGAAGCTTAAGTAGGTAAAATTTTGGAGAATTCCGAGATAAAAATAGAATGACGCTGTATGTTCGATGACATTCTATTTGGGATTTCCAGATCCCGAGCTAATTTTAGAAACAGTACTCGGAAATTCCAAGCTAAATAAAGAAAATATACATGTACATAGCCGAAATAAAATCGCGCTGAAGCTTAAGTAGGCCAAATTTTGGGAATTCCGAGATAAAAATAGAATGACGCTGTATGTTCGAGAACATTCTAATCGGGATTTCTAGATCCCGAGCTAATTTTAGAAACAGTACTCGGAAATTCCAAGCTAAATATAGAAAATATACATGTACAATTTATGCTTACGATTTATATACGTACGTGTAAACGATAAACTTAAGAAATTTTTAACGGCCCCAGACATTTAGCTTTAACCTTTAAATAGATTAACAAAAATATTGATGTTAAAGATAATATTTTCGCCTGTCTTCAAAATTTTAAATTTCGTAAAAATTTAATGTAGATTTAATCATTTCCATAATCATTCTCTTTGTAATCATCATCGCTTTTATCATGAATTGATCAATTTAAATTTACTTCAATAATCGTATATTATATTATCAACCTCATTTCTTTTATCACTATCTTCGGTATTATTTATAATAACTTAAGTTTTTATATATATTCTGCTCGACTAGCTCAATTTAGGGGAGCGTTAGATTTTTATCAAACTTGTACGAACTCATTGGACCTGAAGGACTACATTAACTTTCAGTTTTAGTGTTTGTAATATTGTCTGAATGACCTATGGTCAGTACACTACATGCAGTTCAGATTTAAATTCACGTCTTGGCTAAAAAGATATATATTCTATCTACTGCACGTGTAATAGTAAAAACCAATTCAAAATGTCAATTTTTTTATTAGATCTACTAATGTAGAATAAGGTTTTAATTAATTTGTAACTTAGAGAAAAGTCATGTTTCTTTTTTTCGGTAGACAGAAAGTGAAAGTAGACATTATGTTTTTTTGAAAATACATCACAGACACTTGGGGTGTGGAGCTCAAAACGCCTTATAAATCCAAATAAAATGCATATTTTGTCAATCCCAGCACATGTACTGATTATATATATTATAAGCCGTTTTGAAAAAAAATCATATTTCAACGTCTATAATAATACAATTTATCTTGTGTACATCATATCAGATATAAGCTACTGAGTACCAATTGACGAAAATTATGCATATTTCTAAGGTCAAATTCAAACCCACCGTTCAGGTAAGTGTGTAATAAAGCGGATAGATAGTGACGTAATAAAGTGAATATTAATGAGGCCAAATAAAGTTTGACACTAAATATGTTAGTATTCATCCGTAGCTGTTCTACAGAAATTAGAAATCGCTCCCGTCGAAGTTTCTAATTTCTGTAGAACAGCACGGATGGATGAACACGTGGAAAATGTCAAATTGACAATTTTACTGTTTCAAACATCACACACATGTATACACTTTATACTGACCTTTTCTATCCAAGTGATAAATTATTCTAGGGTCAATGTATTGTTAGTTGGCTTGCTATATTTATTTGTTTTCCACTCACCATGTCTCATTGAATGCCAATCAAATAAATACCTTTTCTCTTGTAGGACTATATACACTTGAATTTGAAAGACTTCCCTCTTATTTTATGTTTTGACTGAATTTAGAAGAAAGCAGCCCCGATAAATCACCAGTGAAAATAGGGAAAGTTTGTTTCACAGCAGTTTTACAGTGAAAATCT